>NC_142012.1:13566409-13866409 GCF_049901735.1 Notechis scutatus | reverse complement strand
TACGAAGGGCAGAGAGGTTCTATATCAGAATTTCTCTGGACCATTTCCAGCAATAGAACCTGAAACTTTGTACGAAGATTTCCGCATACTAACTGGAAAGTAATCATCATCTATCTGAGTTAGGCTTGACCTCCAGATATTTAAAATAATTCTCATCAACCAGAGTTAGCATTCAGATACAAGTGATGTCACTGTTTAATACAACTACACAAATCTTATTTCCATCTTATTTCCATTGATGAAGTGTTTTTTCTCTGGTGGGACCAGTCTATCAGGGCAACCTGGTCTACCCAATTATGGGATGGAGTATACTGCTTTCGCTGATGAAAGCTAAATAGCTTGAAATAGATCTGTAGTAGTATCCCTTTATTTCTTTGTCAGTAAAACATAAATTTAACACAAATAGTGTCCATCACGAAAATGACTGTGAAGGGTCCCGGATTGGGGCTGAAAGGTGAGAGTGGAAGCAGTAAGTTCCATCCCATAACTAAGTAGATCAGGTTGCCCTGATAGACTGGTCTCACTGGAGAAAAAATACTTAATCTTTCCCCTGGTATAGATGACAAAGCAAGGAGAACCCATGGCTTAGAGGTTAATACATCTACCTAATATGTAAGTAGCCCCAGTTGGAATCCCAGAAGGGTATGACTAGCTGATGAGGGCTAAATAGCTTGAAATAGATCTATACTAGTCTGCCTTTATTTCTTTGTTGGTAAAACATAAATTTAACATTTCCATTGATGAGAAATGTATGGTCCATCAGATGTTGGATTTTCACTCCTCATCAGTATATGATGGGTATTGAAAGTTGATATCCAAGAACTTTGGAGAATTGAGGGCTCTCTATTACTATACAGTAATTTTCATTCTTACAACAGGTTGGATGGAGATCAACTCTTCTTCTAATAATTGATGAGAAATGTATGGTCCATCAGATGTTGGATTTTCACTCCTCATCAGTATATGATGGGTATTGAAAGTTGATATCCAAGAACTTTGGAGAATTGAGGGCTCTCTATTACTATACAGTAATTTTCATTCTTACAACAGGTTGGATGGAGATCAACTCTTCTAATAATGGCCATGGAATAGTGAATCTGTGATTTATCACCTTCCATCAATTCTATCCAGCAGGGCTGATGAGCAGAAAAATAAGAAGCTGTACTTTATTAATGAATGGAGAGTAACATGTTTCTTTGTCTCTGTTGAATCAAGTCTGTTTGTGAAAAAGGCAAAAAGAAGAAATGAACCATATCACTTAAGAGCACAGTAACCCATTGTAGATGCTTCCTGCCTCGTATAAAAGCTATCTTTTCTTTCTGCAAGTCCTAATTATATTTGGTTTGCAAATGAAAGGGTTTAAATACATCCCAAGTTATTTCTTCTCACTTTTTTATGCAGCAGTGATACTTCAGGGCTTGTTCATAAAGGGGAAATTATATCACCATGGAAAGAAATCTGTTTAATGAATTTTATTGGCCTTGGGAAAAAGTCCACGGGCAGGATCAAAATAATGTTTCCAAACCACCAAAGCCTTTGATGAATAGAACAATGTAGACTCAGTTTCTGTCAAAGTTATAGCAAAGTTTAAATCCAGACTCATTTGTCCCATCAGCTTTTGAAAAATCAAAGCTTACACTGTCCTTCCGAGTATCACTTCTCTGTAGACACTATAGAACAAGACTACACTGACAAAATTTTGTTTGGGCTTGAAAAAGAAGCCAACATTCAAATTACGGAAACTGCCTGTCTCTTGGCCTAGACCATAATATAATATTCCATTTTTACCTCCACATTGGAAGCTACAAACAAGTATGAGCAGAATCCTTTCACAGTTCTTCTGAATTCATATGAACACAATTCATATGAACGACTAACACACCTTTTTCATTTCAATTTATTTATGTTCTGCTTAGTAGTATTACAATAGAAGAGACTTTCTTTTACACTGTCATGATATTCCGAAACATATCATAACAGTGTAAAAGAAAGTCTTTTCTATTGTAACACTACTAAACAGAACATAATTAAATTTATTAAACCAAAACACTTTTTAAAACAGATAGAGAAGACGCCACACGTTTTTAATTGGCAATACTGAGAAGAAATTCAGCTATACCAGAAAGAAAAATCCACTTCTATTCTACACTGCTAAAGATAATAGGAGGAAAAAAGAGAAAGAACTTTAAAAAGACCCCAAAGTATAAGCATTTTTAATTTGATTTTAAGGCAGAAAACTCTGGTAAGAAGCAAATCTGGTTAACACTGATTAATGTAAATGAAATATTATGTGAATTGTAATTCCAAAAGAAATCTCTAGGAATCTTCCTCACTTAATATTTGTGTTTAAAACAGCACTCTAAAATGTCACTTGATACCACTGGAAGTGAAGTGTGCCATTATCCAAGTCTTTCCAGCATTTCATTTCTTCTGAGAATTACATCGCTAGTGGACATAGTAGAATTTTTGGACAGATAGTCTCACAAAATGTTGTCACAATGGTGGTGGCCAGTCAGAAAACACCAGTTAACATGCAGGTAAATAGTTGAGAGGCAATGGTTGGATTCAATTTTTTTTACTACTGGTTCTGTGGGTGTGGCTAGGTGGGCATGGCCTGGTAGGCGTGGCTATGTGGTCATGTGACTGGGGGGGTCAAAAGTCTTTTTTTTCCTTTCACAGCACCCCCTCATGCCCCGTTTTTGGCCTACTGGGCCTCAGGGAAGCCTCCGGGGTGCTGAAAAAAGAAGCATTTTGAAGCCTTCCAGGGTAAATACATCAGCTGTGCCGTGCAATTTAGATTAGCTAGAAAGCAAGAAATCCGATGATTTTTTCTAGCTAATCTAAATTGCACGGCACAGTTGATCATCGCCCAGCTGATCATCAGAAATACCAGTTCGTCCAAAGCAGTAGCATTTTTTTTTACTACCAGTTCACTTGAACTGGTAGCATTTTTACTACCAGTTCAGGTGAACCGGGCCGAACCAGCAGCATTTCACCTCTGTTGAGAGGCCCTCCTCATTGCTTCTTATATCCTTCAGGATGTCTGTACTCCCCAATTTATCTTATCTTCGTTCTAACTAGTGGAAACTTTTCTGGTATATAACAAAGAACCATCCGATCAATTCTGTTTACTCCCTGAGAATGTCTATGGAATGAATTAAGAGTTAAGAGCCTTATGGTGCAGTGCTTAGAATGCAGTATTGTAGACAAACTCTGCCCATAGCCTAAAGTTCGATCCTAATGAGGCTCAAGGTTGACTCAGCCTTCCATCCTTCCGAGGTCAGTAAAATGAGGACCCAGATTGTTGGGGGCAAGAGGCTGACTCTGTAAACCACTCAGAATGCTGTATAGCACTCTGGAACAGTATGTAACTCTAACTGCTAGTGGTAGTGCTATCAAGGCAAAAATACTTTTAGAGAGATAGTTTTAGAAATAAAGGTGTCCCTGGAATCAGAGTTTTACACTGTAGCAGCCACCTTTATCAACAGCCAACTAATAACCATATAATACTTTAATAAAGTAATTTTCTAATAAAAAAAAGAAAAGCACATTCATGCTATTTAACACTTCAAAAAATAAAATAAACACAACACAATCAAATTGTGAAGCATCAATAGAAGTTGTCATGGACATATTGGTGGCAACGGGCACTGGGATGCTTCTGTTTATTTTAACTATATTAAGAGTTTTCAGTCTAAAACTATTCTGTGTGTTTTATACAGTAGAATAAGTGAGGTTCCAATGTTGTGTTTTGTATATGTGTGTGACAGAGTGAGATGTGCATGTGGGTGTGTTATAAGCCTTCACACCCATACAATTTTTAGATATAAATAAAAACACTGCATACTTATGAGAAATAGCATAATGGCATCACTGCTTGTTTCCTTAATAGAAATAATTAGATGAAAAGTAAGAGCAAAGCCCCTCCATTCCTAGGAGCAAGCAGCTGTGATTGCTATAAATGTCAGAGACAGTTTAGCGAGACATTCGTTTTTGTCCATAAAACATGCTGATCTTCAGTTAAAATCTGCAAGTTTTTATCAAGTGGGATAACATTGCTACAGTTGATAGTCAACAGTGCCGCAGCATCTGTTGATCCTGATTTCCACTCCCATCAGTCCACATTTTTGGGGAGTCTGCCCAAGCCTTCAAAAGCAAAATATGGTCCATTCTTGGCAAGAGGCCGGCTAGTAAGTGCCATTTGCTTTGCCACTGGCATTTCAGAGCTAATTCACTGGAAAATATGACCGCTGCCTTTTTCTGGAAATCACATGCTGTAGCAACACCCCGTGCAACACAAAAGCCTCTCTTTATTCTTGAAAAGACCGGGGAACAAATGTCTGTTATGTCACTTTGGATAACAGAGTGAAAGCAAACAGCGTGCCTTTGATTTTATGTGAAATCCATTCAGGAATTCATAGCATCTTGAAGTCTAACAATAGCCTTATGGACACTCTTTCTTGCAACCTACCTTTTTTTTTTTTTTTTTTTTTTGCACATTTTTAATGCCTTTGAGTCAGTCTTGACTCCTGCCAACCTACTGGCTAAAGCCCCCGCAATTTTCTTTAGAAGACTTTGGAAGTGGCTTGACATTGCCTTGACTTTGTACCTAAAGTGAGACTAGAACTCACAGCCTCCTGGTTTCTAGCCTGGTGCCTTAACCATTACACTGAACCGATTCTCCTTTCTTTATACCATTTGAGACTCCTCATATGAGTCTTGGCCAGTCTGGGATCCTTTACATTCACTGACCCAAAATATTCAGATTCCCAGTTTGTCAATGAATTCTGGGAGATTAGCATAAAATAGTAAAAAATGTGGTAAGAATTAAAAATGTTAAGATGGGGGACGTTAGAAGAATTAGGTATATGATGTAGATTAATAGAATTTAGGAATAGAGTATTAAAGTAAAAGTAATGAATATGTATAAACTATAATGGTTATTGCACGAGATATGTATACCCAGATGTCACACTGTTCAAATGAAAGATGGAATGTTTCTATAAATAAAATAAAATAAAATAATCTAAAAAAAGGAATTCTAGGAGTTGGCATTTAATTCATCGGAAGGTTAGAAAAATGTACCTCCCAGTCAAATAAAGAAAAGGGCAATCAAGTTAATTCTTCAGCAGGCTTAAAGAAGTGATATCATCCATGATAGCCAAGAAAGACCCATTATCTGAAGAAAAAGGGAACCCCAAGCAGCCTAACTCCATGAGTAATACTAATAGTCACAACTGGTGGTAGCTCCTCATTAATGCCACTTCAGGGCACTAATGGAATCTGTGCTGCCCATGGTGGCTACCTATGTGGGCATATCTCAATCCAGGAATGTCAAACTCGATTTCATTGAGGGCTGCATCGGGGTTGTGTTTGACCTCAGAAGGCTGGGGTGGGTGTGGTGTGGGGCCATGGTTGATGTGGCCATGGTGGATGTTTGACACAACTCGAGATGCATTTTCCCCCATCTCTTCTTTCTTTACACTGTTCTTTATTATAACCATTTTCCTATCTCTCCCACCAGATATTACTGGCAAACATTTATTACTTATTCTTCATAATCCACTAACCTTTTTATTTCTAGATTTATACCCCATTGTTTAATAGTAAATTGTTTTTCCAGGCAGAAAAGCTATTTATACTATTGTATTTTTATTATTCAACTAATAATGAAAATACAATAGCATAAATAACATGATAATACAAGATCTAACAGCAGATGTAAATTTCCAGGATAGTAAATAGATTTCTGGCTGTGAATTATAGATTGTTAATTGTAGATTAAATGGACCTACAGTATGCAAAATCTGGCATTAAACTGTAGTATTAACATAGGATGTTGCTTGTTTTCTATCCAGATCAGGCACTTACTTGAGGCCACATAATTGTAATCCAGTCCAATCCAGTCCTCCTGCAGCACTCTGATGGCCAAAAATGGGCCATGTGGAGGTCCTGTGTGGCCTGTTTTTGGCCTCCCCGGCCTCCTGCAATCTAAAATGGCAAGCTACTTTAGAAATCTGCCTTCTGTAGATCCAAGGATGTGATGGCTTTAGATGCTGTGCTGGAGACCAGCATGTAGAGGTTTGGGCTCATTATTTGCTTGCCCAGTTCGACATTCTAATTTATTTATTTTATTTATTTATTTTTGTCAATTGCTTACAAGATAATAGGTATAAGTAAAAACATAGTTATGAATACATGGATGCATATAAGAAAAATAAAAGAAATAAAAGAAACAATAGGACAGGGACGGTAGGCACGTTGGTACGCTTATGCACGCCCCCTACAGACCTCAGGGGTGAGGTCAATAGTAGACAGTCTAAGGTTAAAGTTTTTGGGGTTTGGGGAAGAAACCACAGAGTCAGGTAGAGTATTCCAGACATTGACCACTCTGTTGCTGAAGTTGTATTTCCTTCAATCAAGTTTGGTGCGATTAACCTTGAGTTTGTATCTATTGTTTGCTCTTGGGTTGTTATAGTTGAAGCTGAAGTATTCATTGATTGGTAGGACATTGCAATGTATCATTTTATATACTAAGATCAGACCGAAGGCAGTGTAGTTCTAGGTTTTCTAGGTCTAGAATTTTGAGTCTGGTGGCATAAGGTATTCTGCAATGAGTAGAGGAGTGGAGGACTCTTCTTGTGAAATATTTCTGGACTTTCTCAACTGTGTTAATATCAGATACGTAATGTGGGTTCCAGACTGATGAGCTGTATTTGAGTATTGGTCTAGCAAATGTTTTGTATGCGCTAGTTATTAGTGTAATATTACCAAAGAAGAAGCTACGTAGGATTAGATTAACAACTCTTAATGCCTTTTTAGCTATGTAGTTACAGTGGGCTCTAGCACTTAAATCATTTGAGATGGGTACTCCAAGATCCTTGACAGAGTTTGGATCATCAACAAGGTCTTGACTATTCAGCCTGTATTTTATTTTCTGATTTTTTTTTTGCCAATATGTAGGACAGAGCATTTATTTGTTGAGATTTGAAGTTACCATTTGTTTGACCATTCTGATACATAGTCAAGGTCTTTTTGAAGGGTAGCAGTATTGTCTGTGGTGTTGAATAGCTTTACATCATCAGCGAAGAGAATGCAGTTGTTCTTGATATGATCACAGAGATCATTTATGTAGAGTATAAAAACAGTTGGTCTTAGAACACTGCCTTGGTGGACACCACTGTTGACAGGTACAGAATTTGATAGGACACTCCCAATTTTGACCATTTGTTGTCTGTTTGACAGGAATGCTTCTATCCAGTTATGCAGGTGTCCAGAGATACCATCAGATTTTAGTTTTAGTAGTTTGTCATGTACCACTGAATCAAAGGCTTTACAGAAATCTATGTAGATAGCGTCTATTGCTTTGCCCTGATCAAGTTGTGTAGTCCATATGTTTTTGCAGTGTAAGAGTTGCAGATTATATGATAGTTTTTTCCTGAAACCAAATTGTTTATTAGAGAGTAGGTTGTTTGTTTCTAAGTGGAGGATAATGGATTGGTTAATAATTGATTCCATGACTTTATTGTCTTAGACAAATAAAGTCATTATTTTATTGTCTTTATATATATAATAAAGTCATTATTTTATATATCTTTATTGTCTTATTATTTATTATATTTATTATTTATATTTATATTATATTTATTATTTATTATATTTATTATTTATTATATCTTTATTATTTATTATAAAGATATTTATTATATCTTTATTGTCTTAAGAATTGTCTTAGTTTTGACTAATAGTAGGGTCAACCCTAGTTGACCTGAAATTCTGGAAAAATTAAAGTCTCAGCAATTTTTCTCCCACTCTATTCTACATATTATATAATCCATGTCAACTAGTGAGGCATTCCTGGCCTGCTCTCAAGTTGCCATAGGAGGGGGGGGAACTGATGAAGCAGTATGGCAACTACAACCAGAAGCACATTCCACGCATACCTTCTTCAAGGCTGTATCCCAGGCTACCAGGAACAACCAGAGCAGCGTGATCTCTACAGTCTGTGAAAGTGCTCCTTTGGAGAATGTGATTTATGACACACCCTGAGGGGAGGGGGGAAACAGGGTCATACGTGAGGCAGAACTGATTTCATTTGGGTATGTGCCAACATGTTGCTCCTAATAAATAACTTGGCCCGAGGCTCATAATTTAATTAGGGACCCTAATTAAATCCGTCGGAACCCTGACAATCCATGTATTTCAATCTGTATATTAGGAACCTTCATGTTCCAGAGGACAATACAACTCATCATTTTGTTTTGTTTCACCACGTGCAACTTTTATATCCCATTCACAAGTATTTAATGGAAACAGTCATGCTTAATGGATGGGACGAATGAATGAATCTAAGTATTTTGACTCTTTTGATCACATCTGAATTCTGACCAAACTCCCCCTAAATATACATAGCAAACTGTTTAGTAGTGTCAAAATATTGATCCACTACTTCCATGAAGCTTTCAGATGAAACCTACAACCATCTAAAGACAATGCCTATACTTCATCATCTTTTAATGACCCTACAATCCCTTGTAGGGTGGAATCTGGGCAACTGAATGGAGCTGAGTGTTTAATGGCCAGATGCTCTTCCTGTTACCAATGTGGAGTTTTATTCAGAAGATACATTCTCATTATGCCCAGAGAGAGAAATATCTACCTAGGATTGAACTCACACCACTAAAGACAATGCTTATACACTATCAGTAAATTCTACTCCCTATGAACATAAACCCGGATGAAATGTTAGCTTGATGAGCTTTGAAAGGGCCATCAAAGGAGGGTTTTCATATGCTAGGTGAGGAAACCCAACAACTGTAACCCTGCTATATAGAAGACTTGAGTATTATTCCTTCTATATCAGAACAGCAGTATCCCAACAAAACAGGGAGCAATCAACGGGTTTGGCCTGATGGATTCCAGCTGTAGGCAATAAATCTTTAGAAAACCCATCCTAAATAGCTCAATAAGGAGTAAGCAGGCACAGTAGCAAAAGAACGCTGACAGAAGACTAATAGTAAACAGGGCAGTGCCCTAATAAAGCATGACTCAGCAGATAACTTCACATGACCGACCTTTGTCTGGACTTGAAACTAAGCATAGCTGGCCTGGGTTCACACTTGGACAGACCACCAAGAAATCACAACATTGTATGCTACAGTGGGAAGTTGAGGGGAAAAAACTCCCAGAAAAATAATGTAATTAAGGGAGAGGAAGCCATTTATGCTTAATTGCCAAGAAAACCACAAGGATCTGTCCATAAAGTCACTGCAGAGCTTGAAGGAATCAAAAGGAACCTAACAGCAACTTTTCTAAACAAGAAATCTTCTTTAAAGGAGACTTCCATTTAGAATAGGATCTGGCTAAAATCTTAGATAAATGCATTTCTACTATATTGTCTTTACAATATGTTGCCCCATAAACAAATCTTAAGGTTCTAAACAGTTTTTTTTAAATAATTAAATTAAATAAATAAATTTTAAATTATTAAATTAACATTATTATCAATAATTAACCTCCAAATGACATTCTAATATTGAAAGAAAAAGAAATTAGGAAGTAAGAAAGAAAGAAAACCACAACAGAATAAAGCAGTAACAAAATCACTTCCTTAAAGCTTCTACAAAAAATTTCTCAATGCTCCCACCAGAAATCAAACTTGACTTAAAAACACCTCTGAGCTTTTATTCTTACATGAGGAATTTGATCTGTACCTAAAGGATTCCACTGGGATATCAATCATACATTGAGTAGACGTGTAGAAAGTCAGCACCCACCCTTCTCCTAGAAGAATGAAATATGTTGAGAAATATTAAAAAGGCAGGATAAAAATATTTCCCCTAGAAGAGAAATAAAAATCCTAAGGAAGACAGAAACTCGGAGCTCCAGCTCCCTGCCTCCAGCAGTTATTTGGTGCCCATTGAGAAGGATTGGCCAACCTATCTACAAAACAAAAGATCTTCAACTCCAGGGTGATGGGATTAAGACGTGGCCCTCCAGGACATTATAGGATTATCTAGAAGCAGGGTGCACTGCATTACAAAATTTCCATAGGACATTGCATCAGCCCAAGGTTCAATCAAACTTGATTCAGACCCACATGGCCCCATGGTAGTCTGACTACAGCCAATAGAATACATGTTCTTGCACAGGAACAGGAAGCTCAAGGGCAAGGCCCAAGAGAGGGTGTAAATAACCCTCACTCTCCACTCCATGTGGTCAGCTGCACCAGGACTATGTGCTTGATGGTTCTGCTTCATTAAACCATATTTCCAATCAGCCTCCATGTTTCCAGTGTCTTTCTCCCCACTTGGAACTGAACCAGATGGATCCTTCTTCCAACAGATGTGTTCTCAAAAGTTTCACTGCTTTTAGGAGTGTTTACTTCCAATCCCAAATCATTCTATTTAAATTCCAACCTTGTTGTGTATGTCACGTTTGTAATGTTTCCACACCACTGTTTGCAAGAAGAAAACATCTACAGTGGTGAAGACCCTATAATAACATTTTACACAAATCAGTTAAATGTTACCAACTTTGTGACAGAAGAAAGTTTAGCTAAACCAATATTCTCATTTTAAAAAAATAATGAACTTAAAAGAAAACAGCTTCATTTTGCAACCTCTCCCTCCCTCAATTCGGGAAATATTTCAGAAAATTTCTTCAAACCTATGAAAAAAACAACAACCCTTTCATTTGTAATGAATGAAACTGTTATGCTGGCTGCAATTTAACATCTCAGCACTGGTGGAAACCAAAGACAATACTGTACAATCTTGATAGAAGCAAAGACCATCTTGCAGTACACAATTATGAAAACTCTGCAACATCAAGTCAGTGTTGACTACCACAAACAACATGGATAGTATAGTTTTTCTCTGGAACTGTTCCTAACCAGGCCTTCATGTCTTCCATTATGTACCCATCACCACCATAACTGAATCATCCATCTGGATGCTGGTTGAGAAATGCAGGCATATGCCTAGGACAGCAGGATGAGTGAAAGCAGAACAGCAAATGGAAGCCATGGTAAATAGTTAATGATTTATGCTAATCATTAAATACGTAATCTTTTTCCTGTCCTGTAATGGTCATCTGGATTTTTACAAACCCAGAATTGGTAGACCAAACATCATCATCATCATCATCGTATGTGGTGTTAAAATAGCCAGGAGACCACAATGATGTTTCACAGTAGTAGTTTGGTTAGCCAAGGTACTAGTCCTGTCGTGGGACACACTTGCATGTTCCCAGAGCCGTTAGGAATCTGACTGCCTGTACAGAACACCAGCTCGTCTCGCCACTCATCTGACACCTACCTATCTACTTTCACAGAACATGCATTCGAACTGTTAGGGGAACAGAGGCTGAGTGACAGGAGCTCACCCCTGCCACACAGTGCCTGGACTCGAACCGCTGGAACTGAGAACATCACCAGCATCATTAAGCCTCAGAGCCACTATGCTTCCTTGATACAAATTAATAATACCACTCTAAGAGTTCATCAAGCTTCTATTGCTGCCAATTCTTCCTAAGAATGGATTGTGTGTGCAAGCTCTGGGAAAGAGAGCAGACTTCCTCAAATATATCCAGTAGCTTTTAGCTGGTTATTAATATCAGGATGGGGGTAAATGAAGAAATTTGCTATGGGGCTCAGATATTTCTCCTTATGCTCCTGAGTACACAGTAAGAATTAATTCAAGCATATGTGTGCTGGAAGGAGAAGTTCTGATTTTCCATGGAGGAATTCCCTTCTTTTCCAAGACCAATTGAAAGTGAAGGTAAAATGAATATTATGGAGCATCTGATGAAATAATATGTATAGAATCCAGTCACAAAGTTTACTGCTTCAGACCATCTGTGCAAACAAAACAAATACGTTTTTTAAAAATTAAAAACTAACAAATGGTGTTCTTCATACATTTTCGCCAGAGGAAATCTTCAGTTGTCTTGACTTCCAGCAAGGATATATTTGCTGTTTCCATCCCACGAGCCAAATTTTCCCACAGTTTCTAACTTATCCTACCCATTCCCTAAATCTATATGTTACACACCAGGTTTCTTGTTCTTAATTTATGAAATAAATAAACATTGAGTTGAAATAAACATTGAGTGCTCCAACCTCTACATCCTCCAGATGTTGGCTAGAAATATTCAGAGAGGCTCTTTTAAACATCTGGAGATTACAGTTCAAGATGTGCTGATTCAGTCAAATACGCCAAATGTCAAATTTGCCTTTCAAATTCTCAAACTTTTTAGATTGTCTGACTTATTCTCAGGGCACTTGAGAATTTCTTGGAAAATATTATTTGAGCTTCTTTTAACTTTTGATGAAGACATTAATGTTGGTGCTGCTGTTTCTTGCTACGTGTCTTTCGGTACCCATTTCTCCCAGTCTAAAAAGGACTCATGTAGAGACTTCCCTCATTATATTTTCTCTGAGAATTTCATTGAATTGTTGGAAGTCAAGAAAACTGCAGGCCATTGGAACGAGGGTTGTAAAAGACAGAACATTCACTGACAAAACCCTTGATCACCTCACAGTTAGAAATCAATTATCAGAAAACTTTTTGTAGCTCAGGGTTGAACTGTGGGGTTCTTGGTCCTCTCTGAGATTGGTTGTTTTCTTGGACATGTTTCATTACTAAAATGCGTAATCAGTGCTAGGAGGGAAAGGGGTTTGCTCCCATTTTATATACAACTGACTTGCCCTGTCATTGCTGGTGGGAGTGATCTTGGTGGCACTCAGACAAACAAGCTAACATTAAACAACAGCCTAAACATGAAACTACCAAGACCACTCCAGAGACTACCGAGAGATTCCACGTTATTACATTATTCAATCAGAAACAATATGTAGGTCAGGGGTGTCAAACTCAAGGCCTGCAGGCCAGATCTGACCGTGATGTGGTTGGATCCGGCCTGCGGAACTATCCTGGTTTACCCAATGTGAAGAGGAAAGATCGGGCCAGCCTGGCTTCGGCCCGGTCTATCCAATGCAAAGATGAAACATGCCAGCAGTTTGGGGAGTGGCATCAAGCTAGACATGCCCACCCAGTTGGCCACACCCACCCAGTCAGCCACGCCCAACCAGTCAGCCACGCCTATCTGCCCCCCCCCCCAAGTCAACCACAGCCCTGATGCAGCATTTGACACCTCTGAGGTAGATGATCTTGGCCAATCTCAAAAAGTTAAGCAGAAGGAATTCTAGTAAGTCCATTCCCCCAGGAACTCCAGGAATATAATTTAGCCTAGAAAAGAGAAGGAAAAAATCCTAGAGGCGGTGACGGCCACTCATTTCTATCCTGCTGCCAAGAAACCTTCATAGATATATCATGAAGTCATACTAACCAACCTCAGAAGGTAACTTTATTTAACTTACCCTTTAACATTTAATTCTATTTTTTTAAAAAACAAGAGTTAAGATGGAGAGATGGTTTCCACTCTTAGAGTTCCAATCTATTTTGTAGAATGTTACTCCAGATTAAGTAAAGATTCATGCAAAAGCTTGGTGTTGTGAAGGAGGCATTAAGTAATACCTTCTTTCCTTTGCTTTCACACTTTCTCTCTCAACAATATACTTAGTAAACAATGAAAGCCTATCTTAACTACTTTTCACCTGACTCTGTCACATTACCGCCTTCTAGTTCTTAAGTGTTGATTCACAAGCCAAAGATGGTAAGGTTAGATGACAGCCAGAATCCAGAAAGACTTCAATTTCTCATCTCTAGGAAGTTAGCATTACAACCTGTCCCCTTGCCAACAATTTTAATCTATGCTGCAGTTCATTCATCTCAGATCAAGAGAAACATAGTTGGCGATAGATCCTCTAAATGCAAATTCTCTGCTTTGATAAGTAGGAAACTGTTCTATCGCCAGAACAAGATAGACTCAAGACCGGAGTTGAGTTCAGCTCTTTATTTAACTGTCAGTAACTTCAACTAAACTCGAGCCACGGCAGCCTCTTTTATAGCGGCTGCTCGCGGCTCGCAACCAATGGCATCATTTTAAACCTCCCGCCGTTTAGGCGGCCAATCATAATCTGTTGTTAACCACCAATCGCTAGGCGGTATTGATTGTCCAATTGGAATGTAGTATTACGAGTATGCAAATGTCTATATACAACAGAAACTCTAACCATTGACATAAAATAATTAAACAAACAAAACAGTGTGAAAAACATGTAAGCCTGCTTGCATTAACAGCCCAGACTTGTATTTAACTAATAATTTACAGTGCAGAATCTGGGCATCCCAGGCAGAGTAATTTGTCATCTTCATTCACATGTCTTATTAGTATATGGAAGAGCTGTATTAATGTAACTCCAAATCGCTTTTTGGTTCATTTCAGCCCATCACTGCTTGAGTCCTACACTTGGGAATCTTGCAGAATTAGTGTGGCTTGATGGAGAATAATTTCAGTTCTCTATGTTATTATTTAACATTGCTGAGTGAGAGGGATTTGGATCCTTTGAAATTCCTGGATTACACCGTTTGCATCCAAATGCCAGGTGATATTTGAATTTTATTCATCAAGGAAGATGGTGGCAGTTGCCTCTGGAGTGTGGCCTTCAGTTTAATGATCCAACTTCAATGGAAAAGGGGGAACTGAAGGGCACCCTGCCTGTCAGCACCTCCCTTAATCAAATGTAGTTTTAAGGAGGTGTCGACAGGTGTGTCATGAACACTGACATATGCTCCTTCCAAGAAGATCAATGCCCAGCCTTCTGCAGTTCTTGTGGACTGTGGCTCACAACAAGATCAAATTGAGCAGATGCATCCTCAGTGATTAAACTGTAGAACAAATATATTTCTAAAAGAAAGCAGAAATTTGCATATGTCTTTGGATACATTTGGGGAGGCTAGAATGATACTAAAATATGCAAGAAGTGGAAAAACGCAATAGAAAGCTGAGTTCCAATTGTCAAATCAGTCTGGGAGATGCAGGGTACATCATTTCATAATGCCAGCGGTAAAGTTTGAATAATTTGAGCCATTCTATTTTCCTCTTACTAAAGGAAGGAAGGAAGGAAGGAAGGAAGGAAGGAAGGAAGGAAGGAAGGAAGGAAGGAAGGAAGGAAGGAAGGAAGGAAGGAAGGAAGGAAGGAAGGAAGGAAGGAAGCTAGCTCAAGGATGTATATAAATGTAGATATCAGAAAAATATCTTAGCAAGACCAGCTTCTTTCCAATTGCCCTAAAACCTCTATGAAAAAAACAGCTTTAACTAGGAGATTTTCTAACTGTACACAGAAACTTTGGACAATAAGAAGAAGTTGTTATTTATGTGAAAGAATGCTTAAGTGGTGCATTTTGTTTTATCACAAATATATGTATTTCCTTTCCCTTTAAATGTACAGCATACGGACTGCTGAAGCGAGCACTTAGATGTACAGAATTTAGATCCTGACAGCATAACATAATATGCTTTGAAACAAAATTCATAGCCAAAGCTGAAGAAGAAAAGGTTTTTCCTTTGGTTTATTGATGTTTCTGTCATTTTTCTACCAGGCATGGAACCGTTGGTGTGTGTGTGTGTGTGTGTGTGTGTATGTGTGTGTGTGTGTGTGAAAAATAAAATAAAAAAAAACCTTTACACGATCCTGAGAGTCATTTTTATTATTTATTATTTATTTTTTCTCTTCAACCTAACCACTGATTCTGTCAAAGTTAAACCTCATTTCACAGGTGATAAAAATGAGAAATGTTTGTTCTCTGGTGGATCACAACGCTGAAGACCAACCTGATCTCTAACGGGGGGAAAAATGAAGATTTCTACAAGTTGTCATCTATTCAGCCTGTTTTCTAAAGCTTGTTCCAGGTTTTTAATGAGCCACAGGTGAAGCGTTCTTCTCTGCTTGTACAACCTCTGACTGAGCATTGATCAGACTGTTTCAGAGATTTTCCTTCAGCTCAGTCACTCTCCCAGAAAAAGCAGAATTTCTATGGAGCATTACTCTGAAATGACCTGTTAGGAATAACATTGGTTACCTAACATAGTTTGGGTAAAATAATATATATAAACTATGTTAGTGAGTTTAAGTGTATGTATCACTTTAAACTGTAAACCAAGTATTTTGGGTGCGGTTGTAAAATCACCATAAGAGGGAGCAAGAGAACTCACTGTTTGCCGGCTTTTACTGGAATGCTGACAATGATGGATTGATGGTGATAACTGCGTGTTTGCTGAGAGAAGAAAAAGGGGTTTGATTTTTCTTCATATCTCTGACTGCAAAAGAGATATATCACTGGACTGATTGATTGTAAGTTTAATGAACTCTTTTTCGACACTGGACTTTGCAAACTGATTAACCCCCGGACTGACTGAACTTAGTGTATGACATATGGACCGTTTGACTATGCTATAACTCTTGCTGGAATAAAAACTATTTAACTTGCACAGTGTATCTGTCTTACTGAGTGTAAGCTACTACAACGTTTTGTCTCACATATCTGCCTGTCTGCTAGACTGCCGTTGCACGTTCTGCTAGGGTGTATATCCCTAACATGACCAATCCCAGCCCTTACTTTCACTACAATGGAGCAGAGAGGGGCTTCAAAAAAAATTAGCAACTGGTTCCCTGCCCAGTTGCTGGGTGGGCGTGGCCATGGTGGGCGTGGCCTGGTCAGCCTCCTGCACCATGGTGGGGAGGGGAACATTTTCGCCCTCCCCTGGCTTCAGAGGCTTTCCTTGAGCCTCCGGGAGGATGAAAACAGCTTCCCCGGGCTCCGGAGGCTCTCCAGAGGTCAGAAACGGGCTTGTTTCCAGCCTTCTGGAACTTCCGGGAGGCCCATTTTTAGCCCTCCCCAAGCCTCCACGCAGGTCTTGCACTTATCTGGGATCCAAAATGGGTCACATGGAGACTCCTGGGAGGGGAGAGGTGGGCGGGACCAGCCAGTTGTTGCAACTACCAGTTTGCTGAACCAGATGTAAAATTAACATCCAGTTGGCTCGAACCTGTGCGAACCAGTAGCAGCCCACCCCTGCACTGGGGCCAGATCACAATAGAATTTTTTTTTTAAAATGGAAGCGGTAAAAAAAGATTGTAAAATGGGGGCAAAACTCACTTAACAAATGTTTCACTTAGCAACATAAATGTTGGACTCAGTTATGATTGTAAGTTGAGGACTACCTGTAGTGCCTTTGCATAACATCTCCCAAGAAAAGTTTATCCGTTTTCCAAAATCTTTTTGGAGGACAAATGAGGTGTTCACTATGTAGTGGCGCAGTAGTTAGGCTGAAGTATTTTAGGCTAACTCTGCCAACTACCAGGCGTTTGATCCTCACCGGCTCAGGGTTAACCCAGCCTTCTATTCTTCTCATCATCTTCATTTAATGACCCCATAATCCCTTGCGGGGTGGAGTCTGGGCAACTGAATGGAGCTACCAGAGTGTTTTAATGGCCGGATGCCCTTCCTGTTGCCAATGCAGATTTTCGTTCAGCAGATAAATTCTCGTCATGCCCAGAGAGAGAAATATCTGCCTCCACCGAGGATCGAACTCAAAGCCTCCTGATTGTGAGGTGAGAGCTCCACCTCTAGGCCACCGCACCCCTCCTAGCCTTTTATCCTTCTGAGGTTGGTAAAATGAAGACTCAGATAGCTGGCGGCAGTATGCTTACTCTATAAACCGCTTAGAGCACGGGTGTCAAACTTGCCACATCACGTTGTCACATGATTTTTAGTGACGTTTCTTCACCCTTTGTAGAGCTGGGATGGGCATGGCCTGTGCATGATGCATCCGGCCCGCAGGCTGCCAGTTTCACACCCCTGGCTTAGAGAGTTCTGTAAAGCACTATGAAGCGGTATATAAGTCTAAGTGCTATGGCTATTTCACTGAATTTCAAGAAGTAATTTCCTTACAGTTTTATCCCACATTCTTTCCCTGGTCTGCAGTAAAATGAAATGCCATCATGTCGCTGCCTATAACTCTTTTGAGTCTCAGGAAAGGGCAGTTTCTTAAATTTGCTAAAATAGCAATAGCAGCAAGCACTGCTGGGGGTATTTTTAGTCATCCATCCTTTAAATAGGTATATGTACAGTATGAGTGATGCAAAAATTATAGCTTACTCAACCTCACTAAGTCCTTTGTTCCCAGTATGTGCTATTTCTAGTGGTGTTTATTTTGTATTTTTTGGTTTTATTCTAAGTTAGTCATTCAGAGTCACTACTGCAAGACAGGCAGGTATATAAAAATGAATGAATGAATGAATGAATGAATGAATGAATAAATGAATGAATGAATAAACATACTCTTAATTTTTTTTAACACAGTAACACCTGAAGGCATATGGATAAATCTTATTGATTATCTTGCTTATATGGTACTAGATTATTCTGGTTTTTGTTTCAATATCTTTTTTTGTTCTCTGTATGCTGGTTTTTATACATAAGTTTAATTCTCTCTTACCATAGCATTTTAATCAACTGATATCAATAATAGATAGAACAATGAGGTCTTACTATTTATGACTGTCTTTTTATGCAGTTTTTTTGGATACGTATCCCAATGGGATGTTTATGTTGTAATGCCTTACAACATTTCCAGTTCTATTATTAAATATTAAATGTGGCATTCAATAGAGAAATCTGAATCCTTTCGTATTGGACAACAAATCTCATAATCTCCTGATAATCTACAATAGTCAGTGATTATGAGAAGAGGTGATGAAAACATCTGCAGGTTTCCAACTTACCTACTCTGTATTAAATAGTGCAGGAGCAAGAGAAGGTAAAATTAAGGGGAAAAATACACTATCCAGGTGATCTGAGAGGAAGAATTTTTAAAGTGGCATTCACTGAACTTGAACTTCTGGAATTTGACACCGTCTGAATCAGTTGAAACTGCACATCTCAGAATTTCTTAACTAAACTCCTTGGAATTCTGGGATTTGCAGTCCAAACACATGTGGAAAGTGATTCATTGAAGAAGGCTCAACCATGTTAATCCATAATTCAGTCTCAAATGGATTTACAACTATCTCCTGCTTATCCAGTAAAATGGATTGATTTGTATGTGGAAGAATGGTCAATCTTGTTTTCTTTCAGGTTATTATTTTTTCAGACTTAAATTCACATGTCAAGTTCATCATAGTTCTCCTATCCATACACAACTTCCTATCTATTTCTTTACATATTTTCCAAAATACAGATGTTTCTTATTTCAATGATTTCTTTCATTTAGATTAAAAAGACCTAAATTAGAAGATAATCTACCTCAGATTTCTGACCAAGGAATTTCATGTAGATATAAAACAAAATTGAGACATGACTAACTTCCCACATTGTGTTGAGTCATGATTTGGGTATCCTTTAATTGCAGAATGACCCAACAATTAGCTGGATTTACATAACGTGCCAAACTACAAACCACGGTTGATAGAGTACCTAGCTTCACAGATTGTTCTAAACCCAGAGGTGGTATTCAGCAAGTTCTGACTAGTTCTGGAGAACCGGTAGCGGAAATTTTGAGTAGTTCGGAGAACTGGCAAATACCACCTCTGACTGGCCAGGCCCCCATCTCTTCCCTGCCTCCCATTGAGTCCCAGCTGATTGGCTGGGTCTTCTTTTGTTGCCCTGCACAGGAGAACGGAGCTGGAAAGCAGATTAGGGGTCTGGGGAGGGAATGGGGATTTTGCAGTATCCTTCCCCTGCCACGCCCACCAAGCCATACCCACAGAACCGGTAGTAAAAAAAATTGAATCCCACCACTGCCTAAACCAAAATCCCACATTACTGCTTAATTAAATGTGTGAACCCAGACACAAGAATTCTAGAAATCAACTTCCAAACTGGAAGAACCTACCAAAAGAGGAATTGAACACCTCAGATGTTGCTCGCTCTGCTGCTCATTCCAGAAAGATAGCGTGTTTTCAGTTGGGTCAAAAAATACGATGAAAGACTTAAAAGTTATCAGTGTATCAAAGCTGTTCATCTCTGTCCCTTTTCTGAACTTTGGGTGAATGTAGAACTGAAAGAGTTTTAAATATGCTGATTCATCCAGAAATGACTGGTCTGCTGAAACAATTTATATTCTTCTACATTAGTCAAGAATAAAAGATTGGACTTCTAATTCTCCAAGTGACAGATGGATATGTAACTACACCATGCCTAAGTGTGAAAAAAACAACAGATTCTTGATTTGTCTAAACAGAAAGAAAATGGAACAATTAAAAACAATTAAAAAGGGTGCATGGTAAATTTAATGTTTAGTCAATGTTTTTCACTCAGCTGGAAACTGCAGATGCTCTTTCATATTTCTGGGGTTTTTTTTCTGAAAAAAAAGGAAAATGATCATTTCCTGTGAGTAATCTCTGTTCAAAGAGAACAACTAAATATATCCATCTGACTGGGGGGAAATACGATCATTTTGAGTATCAAGGAACCAGATCTAGTTTCTCATTTATAAGTAAAAGCACATTTTTATCAAGAAAAAAATGCTTTGAAAATAAGAGTTATGGAGCTGGACTTAGTTCAGGTTTCAGTCAAACTTCCTTTCCAAAAATACATTTAAAAAGAATTATAAAAAGCATTTCCCAACATTTAATGCTCATGTTAATGAGCATTTCCTCATTAACAACTTGTTTTATATCTGTATTTATAGCAGTCCCATATTGACTAGGTCAAATTATTATTACTTTTTCAAAGGTTACATATTCAGCAGATGGCAAAAAAAAAATGTGGAAAGCAAGATATATTTGAGCCATAAATTAAAGCTACCTGATTAATGGTTCCATCATTTTTTCCTTATGTTCTTTTAAATATTGGTGTAGTACAGATTTTTTGACTATGAAAAAGGAGCTGTTAATATACTTATATTTGGAACCAAAAACTTTAAGTAGAATGTATTATAACCAGTAGGTCTGTTCCATATGTGCTTGTACCCGTGGAATTGAAAAAATGTGTGCATTAATATTACACATAGCAGCAAGAGCGGTTTTGCAAACATTTGGCTTGATTTTTTTAGTGGAAACTTTGACACAAAATATAAACAGTATTTCTAGGAACAAAAGATACACCGAAGGAAAAACTTTGGGTTCCAACTTATGACAAGGATCATATTTTAAAATATGTAAACATGGAGAAACAATATAGATGCAGTCACATATAATATCAATGACTGTCAGCAATGTTGTGGTTGCACCTTTCATCCCCCGCCTCCTATTTTCAAGGAAGAAAACTGTGTTTTTATTTGGTGCCACAAAATTGAGTTCAGTTGCTAGCAAAATATGTATCATCTTGCCATTGAAGGCAATAGGTGAAAGTTCTTCAGCTCTAAAATATACAGACACTCAATTGTTAATTCCTCATAAAGAGGGGTGGGATTCTACCAGTTCGCACCTATTCGCTAGAACCGGTTGTTAACATTCTAAGCAGTTGGGAGAACTGGTTGTTAGAAGAAATTACTGGCCTAATCCTGTAAGGAAGGCAGGAAGGAAACATTCTGGTGTTGCTTACAGAAACTGCCTCTCCGTTAACCCTTATTACATTCTTGGCAGGACTAGACTTCCTGTCTCAGGAATTTCTCTGGAGTTTTTTTTCCCCTCCTTTGCTGGTAATTTGCTTTTGTGGAGTGACCATTCAAAGTTCCAATGGCACTGAAAAAAGTGACATATGACCCTTTTTCACACTTACAACTGTTATAGCATCTCCACAGTCATGAGAGGCCAGGCAAGGAGATGTGAGCCTCGATGTGAGTGATATTGAGTTGGCCACGCCCAGCCAATAACATGACCACCAAGCCCCACCCACCAACTAAGCCACACCCACAGAACCAGTTGTTTAAAAATTTGAATCCCACCCCTGCTCATACATGACTACTTTGAATAGAGAATGGGAATGCAATTGCAGCATGCTATTCTAGAATAAATAAGTAAACATTTTACTAGAGGAAAAATAATATCAATCTGTCCAGCATAGTGAAAAATTCAAATATAAACAGTAATTCAAATATGATTCTGGTCTAGGCAAACAGTCTAAACTGCTTGCTTGATCAGATATTTATACATTGATCTTCATTAAAATTCCTAAAGCACATCACAGAATCATATTTGTATATAATGCCCTAAGTGTGTTAAGGCCCCATTTTCTGGCTGTATTAATATCCATAGCAACAGTTTTATTTGGTGACATATATACATATTTTGTAGTGTTTTAATTGTTTTAATTGTTTTTAAGTTCTATGCCATCCAGAGTCAAAACGGGCGGCTATAGAAATCAAATCAAATCTGATCAATACACTATTGATTTGTATACAAAGATTCATATTTTATTTGTGCAATAACTATTCAAAGTGTCAGGCTGGGAAAAGCTGGTTTCGTATACATAATGTCAAATATAATGGTGTTCCATTTATGAAAACATAAGAAACTAGAATTGGTATGATTAGAAACTATCAGCAATGAAAATCTTTTGGATGTAAGTCTGTAAATATTCTCAGTCATCCAGGTCCTGTTTGTTCCAAAGGTGCTTTTTCAGGAGGCAACTGGACTTCCTTGTATTTTTCTTTTGAAGATGTTTTGCTTCTCATCCAAGAAGCTTCTTCAGCTCTGACAGGATTCCATTCCCACTTTCCTGTCAGAGCTGAAGAAGCTTCTTGGATGAGAAGTGAAATGTCTTCAAATGAAAAGAAAAAATCCAAGAAAGTCCAGTTGCTTCCTGAAAAAGCACCTTTGAGTTTTGAATGTAAGAGAAATCCCAAAGGGAAAATATATAAGATCTCTACTTCATGTCCCTGTTTGACAAAAGATTGGCCAGTGTTGCCACTTGTATATACCCAAAAGAAAGAGTTAAAATTCTTGGGTAACTGATTTATTGTTCTAGACTAGAGAGTCTCTGCAGAATCTTTTTTTAAAAAAAAAATAAATAGAATTTTTCACAGAAACCTAAAAGGTGCTTGAAAAAATATTCCAGTGATTTAACAGCTTATATATTATATATTAGTTTTGAAGATCTGGAATGCCGATGTGTAGGTTTAAGACGTGGACAGTAAATCCACGAGACAGCCTTATAGATGGTTGCTATAGCAATCTTGACATTTAACATGCCTTCCTTTTTATGATCCTACAATACTAAATGAATTAAATATAAAGCCTGTGGCAGTTTCCTGCAATCTTTCTCCTGTTACCTCAAATCTCTTACTTTACCTCTGACCTGCAGTTGATCAAACCACACACTCTTAACTATTCAATACTTTTAAAATTCTGTGGATACATGTACACTTCTTATTGCACAATAGCTACTACCAAGCAGGAGACCTTCAGACAATTCCTTTACAGTTTATCTTTGAACTCATTTGTGTTGTCTTTAAAAAAACACTTTCCTTCAACAGCAGGATCTCAAGCAAAATCCTCATTCCCCCCCATCCTTTCCTTGAAGATCCATCCTCTATTGCCTCATTACAGCTTGGAATCCCTTTATCTTTGACATTAGTGATAGGAAAGGGATCGTAAAGCCAACTATTCACAAAGCTGATATTTCCTGTAAAATTGTACACCTGGGCTTAAGCTACCTCTCATCTTTCCCAACATATTACATTATCGTCTTGCTTGCAATACTCTCGATTTTCTGCTTTCCGATATGCAAACTTTTCAAAAGGATCTGGACTGCGTGTTAACCAAAATACTTCAACAATGCCAAAACAATCCGTCTATTGTCATTTCGCACTTGAAATATTCTGTCACATTTTTTTTATTTACGTGTATACAATTGCAGCCGCACATTCCATCCCGCTTGTCATTCAAATAGCTGTCAAGTTAATGTTTTCCTCCTACGGTTCTCTCTGCCTATGATGGTGTTATTCTTCCGGAGCACAGATCTTAAATCACACTGGAAGGAGGTGATATCTACTAGCCCAGTAAGCATCTTGGTACTTACTCAGCATTAATCTTGCTACAATAGACACATAGACATAAACAATAGCTGCATATTATGCAAAACAGACTTTCAAGGAGCCAAAAAAAAAAAAGGATCAAAACAGCAACAGCAATAGGCACCGAGATAAGATTAACCAAGATTAACATCAGACCAATAATCCAAAAGTAATACTCCAGTCAGGAAATTGCCAACCAAGCTAACAGTAAGCAGCCCAACAAAAGGATATCTAGACCACCCCCACGTACACTGACAGGGCAAACCACTAGAATATAAACTGAGAGCAAAACCCACTACCACTAATGATATTACCTACCTTGGTAGTGAAACGTCTGCAAGAAAACAACCAAGTTCAGAGAACGCCAAAGACCCTTCATTTCAACCCTGAGCTGCAAATATTCTCCTTTATTGGAATTTTGCTTCAATTCAGAGTTTTTGCAGAGGTAGCTCTTGAGGGTCAACAAAGGCCATAATATAATTTATTATAATATGAAAGTTTAAATTTCTTAATTAAATTTTCTTTAATATGTCTGCATATGTGTTTAGGTATATGTATAAAGATTCATGCCATTAACAATGTCTTTCCAACCTCAGTTATATGTGCCACCTTTTGTCTTCATGGAAAATATTGCTTTTGAGATAAGTGAAACAACAAATAGAAAACAAAGTATATTTGAATCCAAATCAATTCCAAGATTTCTAAATTGGAATCAGATTTATGCTATTTGTTCAAACACGAGAAGCGATCAGTTCCAGATTTTGATGTTGGCACTAGGAACAAAAAAAAAAAAAAAAAGAAGGTTCCTTGCATATACATACATTCTCTCTTTCTTTCCCTCTCCTTTTCTTTAAAGTGGAGGAAGATAAAACATGTAGAACAAAATACATCTGAAAATACAATATTTAATCATTGTTTTACTCATTGTGCAGATCCCTGAGAGGTGAACATAAAACATGCAATGTTATTCTATACTGTTTTAAATGTGGATCTTTAATTTGTTTAACCTGGTTTTAATTATCCATATTATCAGTATGGAATGTCTTTGGTTGGGAAAGTTTAAAGCAACCAAGTGAAAAATATTTAAGAGGAATTCATGAAGGATACCAGGAAACTCAAATTGCTAAAACTATGATATCGAGGGAGAGCTTTGCTTCGCACCCTAGTAAATCTTTAGTAGTGGAATGAGACCATTTAGGGCTGGGAAGAACAAAGAATAACATCCCAAAAAGCCACATTATAGGAGATACAGGTAGTCCTCGACTTATAGCCACAATTGGGCCCAATCTTTCTGTTGTTAAGTGAAAGATTTGCAAATTTGAATTTTGCCCCATTTTTCTTGCCACAATTGTTAAGTGAATCAATGTAGTTGTTAAATTAGTATCATGGCTGTTAAGTGAATCTGGCTTCCCTATTGACTTTTCTTGTCAGAAGGTCACAAAAAGGAGATCACACATGACCCCGGGACCCTGCAAGCGTCATAAGTATGAGTCAGTTGCTAACCGTCCGAATGTGGATCACATGACCATAGGATGCTTCGATGGTTGTAAGTCTGAAAAACAGTCATAAGTCACATTTTTCCACGCCGTTATAACTTTGAACAGTTACTGAATGAATTGTTGTAAATCAAGGACTACCTGTAATGGTCTCCATTTGCAAAACATTCTTCTTTGAGATGCTATGGCAGGGGTCTCCAAACTTGGCAAGTTTAAGACTTGTGGACTTCAACTCCCAGAACTCCTCAGCTAACATGACTGGAGGAGGAATTCTGGAAGTTGAAGTCCACAATTGTTAAAGCTGTCATGTTTGAGGACCCCTGTGCTATGGTGTTGGGGACTATCTTCAAGGACAGAGATCATAGTCAGATTTCATTTATTTTTTATTTATCATATACCCTGTTTCTCCAATAATATGGCCTCCCCCAATAGGAAGTCCCAGCATGTTTTATAGGCGTGAAATGAAATTAAGCCTCTCCCCCCAAATTAAGGCGTATATTAAAACATGTGAAATGGGGGGGAATGGTGGGGGGGCTTGCTGTTAGGAAGTACTTTTGTTCACACCCGGATATGGTGCTGGTGCTGCCTGCATTGACCCCGATATGAAGTGCCCCACCAATGCCGAGGTCAACATCCAAGCCATCGCTGTCCGCCCGCCCAAAGATGCAAGGGGGGGGGGAAATTAAGTCCCCCCGAAAAGACGGCCTAGCAATTTTTACGGGGCTCAAAAAAAAAAAAAAAAAAAAGACCCGGCCTTATTATATGAGAAACACGGTAGCATATCATACATGGACTAGCAATATAAATTAATATTGCAACTAGATTAGTAGAATTCCCCACTCTCTCGTCAGAGTTGAAGAAGCTTCTTGGATGAGAAGCAAAATGTCTTCAAAGAAAAAACAAGAAAGTCCAGTTACCTTCTGAAAAAGGGACTACTGAACTGGTGCATGCTCTCAGCTTATAGCTGGTCATAATGTGATCTACAGTTTGATGTTCAGACCCTGCAGTCCAGTGGTGGTATTCTACTGGTTCAGCCAAACCAGTAGCTCCAAGGATCATCTGTGAGCGAACCGGTTTGCTTCAATGATCAGCTGCTGGGGCCGCCCGCCCCGGCTCTATTCTGACCTTTATTTCCTGATTTTCAAGCTCAGCTACTTCGCGCAGCACAGCTGATTGCCACGCATCAGCTGTTTTACACACAGGACTTGCAGCAGAAGATGAGTTGCAAACGCTGCACGTGCACAAAGTGCACACTCACAACCGAACCGGTATGAAAAGTTTTTGAAACCCAACACTGCTGCAGTCACACTGAGGGGTGGATACTATGCTCCATTTGTACAGAGATCCTGGCCAGATACCACATGGGATGTGAATCCTATTTAGGATTGTCCATTGCTGACGTGACCTTTTTTGTGGGGTCATTTATATGTCTGCCCATAACTGGGCGTTCAGAGATAAATCACTAATAAGCAGGGGTGGGATTCTATCGGTTCAGACTGGTTTGGGTGAACTGGTAGTTCTGGTGAGCATTTGGCCCCACCCACCCATCCCTGCTCTTTCCTGTGCTTTATTTCATTGTTTTAGAGCAGTGATCCCCAACCTTTTTGACGCCGCGGCCCGGTACCGGCATCAGCTGGGCGCTGCGGCCCGGTACCGGCATCAGCTGGGCGCCGCCATCTTTTTTTGCTGAAAAAGTGCTTCCGGTGACCTCACCGGAAGCACGTTTTCATCAAAAAAGATGGCGGTGTTACGCTTCGGTGAGCTTTTCCGGGTAGAAATGGCTTTCTACCCGGAAAAGCTCACGAGAAAAGCGCCGCCATCTTTTTGATGAAACGTGCTTCCGATGAGCTTTCTACCCAGAAAAGCTCACCGGAAGCACTTTTTCATGAAAAAGATGGCGGCGCCATAGCAAGCCAGCGGCCCGGTAGGAGTTGTTCACGGCACCGTGCGGTCCACGGACCGGTGGTTGGGGACCCCTGTTTTAGAGCACAGCTGATTCACGCAGCAGAACGGTTTGCCGCGCCTCAGCTCTTTTATTCACAGGGACTGCATTAGAATGTAAGTATTAGAGCTGAAAATGGACTTTTTGAAACACGGAGCACGCATGCGTGCGCTCTCTGAACCGGTTGTTAAACCAGTTGAATTGCACCACTGCTAATAAGTCTAAACTGCCACATGTGTTTTTGGGAACATCCACATTGGAATAACTGTTTGTATGATATAATTTAAGTGTACGTGGTCTGGAAGAGGTTTTCAGGCCCCAATTTTTAAATAGGATGCATTACGGGGTGTCTCTCCTATTTCCTCTGGCAACTGCTTGTATTTTTGGAGCTATGACAGAAGTGAAAGACCAAGAAACAGAAGGTCCGTAATGTAGATATGATATTTTTATGTGCACAATAAATCAACTGCAATGCTGGTGAAGATTCTTCCAGGCCAATTAGCCCAAAGATTTCCCCAAAGCAGTTTCAAGAACAATGAGATAAGTGTATTGGATTATTATAAAAATATATAGCCCCTAGTTAAGAAATATCACCTGATGCTTTCCCAGTGCATTGTATTCAGCCATATAGTTTTTAGCTGTCTTGTTTCTAATAATAGGTTGCAGCACATACTGTATTATTTGTAGGAAATGGCCAGGCTCAGCCTGAGGGAGGAGTCAAATGCATCATAAGTCACAAGTTCCTGTGTGCCCACCAGAAATCTAAGTCCAGGTCCACGTTGAATCCCTTTTTTGTCTCCCACTCATTTCCCTTGACCACTAGTCGGTCAGATTCTTTTTTTGTAATTTTTTTAAAATTTTATTTAAAGTACGTACAATTCATCTTCCATTTAACGGTGTGTCATCTAGGTTCAAATATCTTGTGCAATAACAATTAAAATTTACACCCCTGTTAGTTGCTTTGGTATTAATTTTCTATTCTTATCTTATTAATACACATAATATCTCTATTACTATAACACTCCTCTTCTTAACATGTTTAATTCTATAAACTTATTTTCTATATTTCACTAACCTATTAGTTATTTCTAGCTTTCATAATTTTTTTCTAGCCATCGGTCAGATTCAGGCAGTTCAAATGAGTATCAAGATTTATCGCAAGCTTAAGTTCTCTACAAGCTTGTGATAAATCTTGATACTCATTTGAACTGCCCGAATCTCCTGATTTCCCCTATGCCTGACATTATTCCCAAAAATGAAGTGCCAGAAAATCAATACAATTGTCCTTTCTGTTTGTTGAAGCAAATTAATAATGAATAAATCATGAATGAGATACTGTTTCATTATTTATGTAGAAGACTCCAATAGCCTACGTATTAGATGATTTCTGGCTGTTCTCAATATTCATCAAATAGTATTTTTTCCTTCTGACTCAAACATTCAGGATTCATGCAAGCCAACGATTATTATTTTTTTAATCAAGAGGGGATGAATATCACCAATAACCTGTTCAGATGAGCCTCTACATCAGGAATATCTTTTTCTAGTCAAAAACACATTTAGGATCACATTCTGCATGCCAAAGAGTGGTGGGTGGAGTCAGAATACCTTAATTTTCACCTGTATTAACATTAATTATAATTTATCTTAATATATTTATGTACTGCTGTTTATACAATCCATTTCAAAGTGATTTACAGATAGTCCCTGATTTACAAGCATTGGGACCAGAATTCCATTGCGAAACAAGGTTATTTTTTTAATGAATTGCACCTGATTTATTCAACTTTTTTTGCCATAGTTGTTAAGCAAATCATATAGTTGTTAAGGGAATCATGTGGTTATTAAGCGAATCTGCTTTCCCCATTGACTCTGCTTATTAGAAGCCGGATGGGAATGTCACAAATGGCAATCACAAGACTCCAGGATGCTACAACTATCATAAATACATACCAATTGTCAAGTGCCCAAACTTGGATCACATGATCGTGTGGATGGTGCAACGATAATCAATGCAAGGGTCATTTTTTTTCCTGTTGTAACTTTGAACAGAAATTTGAAGCAAATGGTTCTAAATTGAGGATTATCTATATATTAAAAACATTTTTTAACAATTTAATAATAATAAAGACTTCCCTTTTTATGTCCCTCTAATCCCTTCATTCAGGGTAGAGTCGGGGTGACTGGATGGAGCTGAGTGTATGATATATGTTTAAAAAAAGGGTAGAACTTTAATCACATCATCATATCTTTGGCCAAACCATTTTGACTTTGGGGAGCTCTATGGATGTCCATGATTGATTACCTTCCATCTAAGGAACCATCAGTCACCAAATAATAACTCTATTTTTGTTGGAAGGATTTCTGTCTGAGTAAACACTGGACTTTTTCACTGCATAAGCATCATAGTTATAAATTTGTGAAAGACAGAGAGAGAGAGGGAGAGAGGGAGAGAGATGAAATTCTCAAACAGCTCCTATGATTATCATCTTTACATGCAATCCGTCCTGCTTTCTAAAACAAAAGAACTTTTTCTCCTGAAAGTATGCCTGCTGTGACACATATATCATGTATCAACAAAGAAATTATACCAGTTGGCTTCAAGCTGTTCTCTCCCTCACGCAAAGTGATTGATTATTGAGGAAAATAAATCAATAAATGAAATAAATTGATAAACGTCTTTAACCAGATATTCATTCTTGGCAGAAAGCACTACTAGAATGAATAACAGGAAGGAAAACATCTGGAAAATATTGCTTTGCAAACACTGAAAAATATAGATATGTATATGAACGTTTTGTGTACACTACAAAATAAAAATTTAGAAGAGATGCCAGAATTATGGTCTGTGAGGAAGATACTGGAATAACTCTCTATTAGAGAAGGCTGCAGTGGAATGGAGTTGTTAGCCGAGAAAAAACAGTGAATGGGAGAATAATAAAGATGTATGAAAACTTATTTACTGAAAAAAAAAGTAGTAGGATTTCTCTTTGTCTAGACCAATTTTTGGCAATTTTAGGACTTGCGGACTTCAATTCATGCTGGCTGGAAAATTCAGGGAGTTGAAGTCCACACGTCTTAAAGTTGCCAAGTTTGGGGAGTCCTGGTCTTGAATTTCCAGAATTCTATGGTTTATATTCTCAGCATTCTTAGGAATGACAGATAAGATTGGGCATGAATTTGATCTCAATAACTTTAAATTCACATTGATGATGTTATGTGGTTGGCGAATTAACTATCCACAAACCAGGTTATCAGAGGGACCATCTCTTCCTGAATACTTCTACCCATTCCATCAGGTCTAGCACAATAGAAGTGTGACTGTGTGTTGTGTTTTGCCGGCAGCAGGTGCTGACGGCTGAGGTCTCGGAGAGCGAGGACTCGGATGAGGGGCCTGTGTGTGATGCAGGGCCAGGACCATCAGGGAGTGGAATGCTGCCTTTGGAGCTTGTGGAGTCTGGCAGCAGTGATGCAGAGAACCCCAAGGAGCCTGTGCCCAGTGCATGTGCACGCAGGGCTGCTCGAAGGAAAGAGCAGCTGCAGTAGTATGGGCGACTCAGGAGTAAGGCTGCAAGGTGATGGCCCCTCCCTTAAGGGATAAAAGCCACCCTTCAGAGGTGGGATTCTTTGCAGGAAGCAAAGAAATTCTTGCACTTCAAGTCTTGTGGAAGTTCAGACTATTCTGGTTTGTGCTTGGAGACTTTTGGTTTTAATTATTTCCTTGCAATTTAATCTAGTGTTCTTGGCAGCCTTGCACAACCTTGGCAAGGTTCGTTCTTATCTGGGACAATTAGTTTTTAATAGTGTTTTACTGTGAATGAACGGAATTCACAGAGAAGCATTAAAAAGGTTTTGCTTTTATCTCCGTTTGGTGTTTGTTTGCTTTGAACGAGGCTTGGATCAGAACACCGTGAAGCTTGCAGTTTGTGTATATAGTAACTTGCCCTGGCAGTTTTACCTCCTTGGTGTTTCACAAAAAGACTGTCACACATTTCCTCCAGGAGCCAACTCAGATAAGCAGGGATTAACACCACACAAACAGTCAGGCAAAAAACAATACTGCAATAAATGAACCACCAAAGAAGGAATGACAGCAAACCTCACACACTGATGTTGAACCATCTGCAAGCTTGCAACCAAGTTCAGATAACACCATGAACTCCACAATTCAACCCTATTTTATCTTCTGCTAGAACACATTAAACTGCCCTTTCAATATCCAAAACATGTATCACTGGAACTACCAAAGATCTTTGGCCTCTTGCAAAGTACAAAAACTCAACAGTAGATGTCCCAAAGCTATTTCACAAAAACAAAAGTGGTCAATTAAACTCAGGGTATGTCATTTCATAGCGGGATTATAAACTGGTTTATCTGCAGCTGGGTTTCAGCGAACCATGGCTGATCCTGTAGAATCATTGACTAGCAAGGACAATTACAACAATTACAATATGACCAGCAACAGAGTGGTCAACGCCTGGAAAACCCTACCCAACGCCATTTTTACAGCCTCAACCCCTCACAGCTTCAACCTCCAATAGTCTATCATGGACCTCACCCTATTCCTAAGAGGTCCTTAAAGAGGACGTGCATAAGCGCACCAGCATGCCTACTGTCCCTGTCTTACTGTCCCCATTTATATGTATTTACTTCCTTTGTCCATGTTTATGTTCATACCTATACTTGTTATCTTGTACATGTTTGACAAATTAAATAAATAAATAAATAAATAAGATGCCTTGGACCAGCTTCTAGCCTCCAGTCACAACAAAGTTGGCTTCCAAGATACTGAATCACTGAAAACTTGCATTATTGATTTGTGAGCTGGCATCTCAAGTAGAGACTTAGCTTTAACAGCAGTAATTTGATAGTGATGGAGGATGGTCGCATCTAACTCATTTAGAATTAGAAGTGGAACTTGTTCTCAAGCTACTTAGAGATCTCCCCCCCCACCTTTATTTGAACAGAAGATAAACAATTGCTTCTTGGAAGAATATAGACCCGTATTTACATTATTAAAAGGATCGTTTAGTTCTCATGAATTCGGTAATGCATGGAGTATTGGCACAAGGCAGTACTCCCCCACATATTCACTAGACAAGATGCAACGGAATAAAATAAATGCAGTCTCAAAGCCTGAGCTGTCTCATCCCTGTCACTGCTCCATTATAACCATACATACATCCTTGATTTGACTTCCCCAAGTCTCATTCCTGCCACTTTCTTCAAACTATTTTGACTGCATACTGTAGCTGCTGATGTAAGTCACAGGAATACACTTCTGAATAGTCATGGAGAAGGTGACATGATTAAGCCATCCCCTAAAAGTCCAGGGGAAGCTAAAAGTCAGGGGAATGCTTCTTCCAGTATTAAAGTAAGTACAGGTTGTCCTCTTCTTACAATGACAACTGAGTCCAAAATTTCTGTTGCTAAGTGAGATGGTTGTTATGTGAATTTTGCCCCATTTTGCAACCTTGCTGCAGTGGTTAACCAAATCACTGCAGTTGTTAAATTAGTAACATGGTTGTTAAGTAAATCTGGCTTTCATGTTGACTTTGCTTGTCAGAAGGTTGCAAAACGTGGTCACATCGTCATAAATGTGACTCAGTTGCCAAGCATCTGAATTTTGATGACGCGACCATGGAGATGCTGCCAAGGTCATAAGTGTGAAAAAAGTTCATAAGTCACTTTTTTCAGTATCGTTGTAACTTTTAGAGGTCACCAAATAAACTGTTGTAAGTTGAGAACTACTTGTAGTTATATTCTTAGCATGTATGTCTACAACATCAATCCATTCAAAGGTTCACACAAAGCTGTGGAGCTAAATGAATTATTCAGAAGCATAGATAGACTTCCTGAAGAATAGAAACTTCCATAAATATTTATTCATTAGGAAAAAAATCAAATGTTCACTTATCAGAGATTTCTTAATCACTTTCTTACATTGGCAGCCTAGAGTCCTGCAAATACCTTGTTTCCCCACAAATAACACCCAACTGGAAAATAATCTCTAGCATGGTTTTTCAGGATGCTTGTAATATAAGCCCTACCCCCAAAATAAGCCCCAGTTAAGATCATCAGCCAGACGGATGCATTTAGTACCGTATTTCCCTGAAAAGACATCACCTGAAAATAAGCCCTAATATGTCTTTTGGAGCAAAAATTCATATAAGACCCAGTCTTATTTTCAGGGAAATATGGTACATTAGGTCCTTTTATTCCAGGTTGATTCTTTGTAAGTTATTCTGGATGGGGTTCAATCTCTATAAATCTGAGCTTGCCAAGTTGGGAAGTGTTATCTAGTAAAGTCTTCTCTTCAAATCCCACTCCCAATTCACCATGACCAAGTCGCCATGGGACAAGACACTGCAAGACAAGAGTTATACTAATATCAAAGAAATAGTCAATTATTAAAGAAAGGATGTCAAAGGAGGGACAAAATAAAATGTGAATGACGAAAATTAAAATATTTTTTAACTTATTTTAAATAATTAAACTGAATGCTTGAATTTCCCCTCAGTGAGTTGTCCATGCCATTTTGACTGAGAAGAGTTTATTTTATTTTATTTTATTTATTTGATTTGCCAATTGTTTACAAGATAATAAGTATAAGTGTATACATAGTTATGAATACATGAAATGGGTACATATAAGAAAAATAAAAGAAAATAAAAGAAACAATAGGACAGGGATGGTAGGCACGTTGGTGCGCTTATGCACGCCCCCTAGAGACCTCTTAGGAAAGGGGTGAGGTCAATAGTAGACAGTCTAAGGTTAAAGTTTTTGGGGTTTGGGGAAGAAACTACAGAGTCGGGTAGAGTATTCCAGACATTGACTACTCTGTTGCTGAAGTCGTATTTCCTGCAATCAAGTTTGGTGCGATTAACCTTGAGTTTGTATCTATTGTGTGCTCTTGTGTTGTTATGGTTGAAGCTGAAGGTAGGACATTGCAATGTATGATTTTATATACCATACTTAAATCAGACTGAAGACAGCGTAATTCAAGGTTTTCTAGTTATCCCATTCTTCTCTAAGACACAGACCTGAAGAGCATCTCTAGTGAGAAGATATTGGCAAAGTACAGGTAATCCTCAACTAACATCAGTTCATTTAGTAACCATTCACAAAATTACAAGGGCACTGAAAAAAGTGACTTATGGCCATTTTTCATACTTTAGGACCATTGCAGCATCCCCATGGCCATGTGATTTACATTCAGATGTAAATCAGATGCTTGACAACTGGTTCATATTTATGACAGTTGCAGTCTGCCAGAGTCATGTGATCCCCTTTTGCGACCTTTGGACAAGCAAAGTCAATGGGGAAGCCAGATTCACTCAACATGTGTTACCATCTTAGCAACTGAAGTGATTCACTTAACAAATGTGGCAAGAAAAGTCATAAAATGGGGCAAAACTCAACAAATTTCTGACTTAGCAATATAAACTCTGGCCTCCATTGTGGTCATAAGTCAAGGACATCCTACAGTGAGACTTGTAGCATCACTCTTTGTATTCAGTAGGATTTTTTCCCCCTCTGCTTTAAATTCACATTTTATCGTTCTGCATCTTCCTCTCCCCAATAATGTTTTATTGTAGTATTTATGTGGTTCATTCCGTGCTGGCCATCTTAGCATGGGGATAGATTTATACGGGGATGGGAGGTGTGAGATGTATTACCATAAAGGAAACCAAACAAAGATCAACCGCAAATACTTGAGAATGAGGTTCCCCAGGGTGCAGTTTTAAGACTGCCATATATGCAAACACTATATTTTAAAATTATGGCAGGCAATTGCACCAGCAGCAGTTTGGGATTCATGCCAAAAATTCCTTCCGTTGATGTCCCATTACTTTAACCTAGCAAAGCAGCAACAGGAATTCTGGCACTGAAGTTAGTCAATGTAAAAATCCTATGCCGAGGTCAGCCCAATAATACGTAAGAGGAACATGCTAGCTGAGGAATTCTGGGAGTTGAAGTTTGCACATCTTAGCATTGATACCGCCAGTGGTGGGATTCAAATAATTTAACAACCAGTTTGCCCAGGGTTAGGTTGGCTGTCGTGGCAGGCATGGCCTGTCCCCATCCTCCAGCTCTGCCGCACATGTGGGACAAGCTTACTTCAATGGCCAACCTGACCCTGGGAGAACCGGTTGTTAAATTACACACACACACACACTATCAAAATGGATCCTGGGTGCTGCACTGCACTGCAATGGAGAAACAGGCAATGGAATGGCTGGCACAAGGGAAGGAGGAGGAGCAGGGAGAAGAAAGAGGAAAGCGGGCTTCTCCTTCCCTCATGCCTGCTGCTCCATTGCCCGTTTCTCCATTGCAACACAGCGCAGTACCCAGGATCCATTTTGATAGCAGGAGGGAGGCTAATTTAACAACCGGTTCAGATGAACCAGTGTGAACCGATGTGAGCCGGCTGAATCTCACCACTGGATACTGCTGAAAAACACTGCGTTGAGAAAATACGCACATAAAGGAACCAATTCAAAGCCTTGCATTCTTTGAAAGCATTTCACAGACATCTAAGTACTGTAATACTAGTTTACTCAATAGCTTCACTTTTCTTCTCCTATGACACCCACAGCAGGTTGGAATGTATTTATTTTGTGCAAACTTTAAGTACTTAAGAAAACTTCAATTATTACAATCCTCCATGTTCAGTTTGTCTGAAAGAACAGGCTAAGCACTGGGGGTATGAAACTTCCATGAAAGTGTTTGAATTGTCAAACAGTTGAAACTTTGATGTGTAGAGCATTTTAGACCCTCTTGTGAGTAAAACAAAGGAGGTCACAGATGGCCCTCAGCCATCAAACTAACTTTATTCTGCTCGCACTTTAGTTTTCTTTGCCAGCTGCTATTCCTAGTGGATATCTTTTTATATTAAATGGACTACAGGTAGTCCTTGATCTACGATCATTTGCCTTTCGAAGTTACAACAGCACTGAATAAAGTGACTTATGACTGTTTTTACACTTATGACTGTTGCATTCTTCCCAGGATAAAAATTTGAATGTTTGGCAAATTGACTCATAATTATAATGGTGGCAGTGTCCAGGGGTCATGTGATCATCTTTTGCAACCTTCTGACAAGCAAAGTCAATGGGGAAGCCAGATTCACTTAACAACAGAGTTACTAAATTAACAACTGCAGTCACTTACTTAACAACTGTGGCAAGCAAGGTCATAAAATGGGGCAAAACCCACTTAACAACTGTTTTATTTAACAACATAAATTTTGGGGTTATTTTGATCGTAAGTCACAGACTACCTGTATCCATTCCAGATGCACCTCAAAATTAAGGGACAAGAAGGGAGGAGATGATGGCCTGGGGGTGTAGGTAGGTTTTGGGGAGGTTTTCTTTTATTCTTATTCTTGCTATTATTTTTGATGTGGATTCTTTTGGGAATTAAATTAAGCATTTCAGTCCATGAAACTTTGTAATGTACAGATACTGGCATCAAACAAAGCATTAATCTTTCTACAATTGCATATGTCTGCAAACTTACACTGAAAAAAGTATAGTGCTAAAAATTGCATACAGGTAAAGTTATTACATGTTTTTAAAATAGCTTACATTGGATAAATTTACATTAAAGAAGAGTGTGAACAGGTGATTTACATATCAAGGAATCAAAGCAAGAGCAATTTATATTTTAAAGAGTTGGACAAATTACATTAACTTTTGAGTACACTGGGGAGATACATACAAAGGATATGTACTGTAGATGTGAACCATTACCCCCCCCCCCAAAAGTGATATATTTTTAGAAAATCCATTTAGATACCTGCTAATCTGGAATGCAGGTATTTTACCGATCCTCATATCTCTAGCTTTGAAGTCTAACTTCTAGGGATTATCTAATCCAGGGGTGTCAAACTCGATTTCATTGAGGGCTGCATCAGGGTTGTGTTTCACCTTAGGGGGCCAGGGTGGGTGTGGCCAGATCAACATCACTTTGTGTCGGGGGCACCTGTGGTGGCCAAGTGCTAAGGTAGGACTTCCCTGAGACCCTCCCTCATTCTGATTATAATCTCCTTCCTTCCTTTTCTTCTTTTTCCTTCTCTCTTCATTCTCCTTTCTTCTTCCTTCCCTTATTTCCTTCTTTTTCCTTCCTTTCTCTCTCATCTTCCCCTCTGCCAGTGAAAACGTAGCTTGAGGGGCCATGTGTGAGCACCGTTCCTTCGCTGTTTCCAGGGCAACCCCACATGCCAGATCTAAATACCATGTGGCCCAGATGTGTGAGCCTTGAGTTTGACACCCCTGGTCTAATCACTGAAGTCTCCCATCATCCTATCCCAACTTTGCACTTATTGGAATGTTTATTTAAATACCTATATTAGGTTTATGGGTACCTGCAAACTAGCATATCCAAACTTTATGCAAATGTCGTTAAGTTATCCTTTCTCTAGGAAGGAGGATGGAGTAGCAGGCTCAGTTATAACAAAACTAGAAAGAGCTCTTTCACATAAATAAGTGACAGCTATTGTCAACAAAGCAATAGTGAATATCTTGCATGAGAAGAAGAAAGAAACATGAGCCAGAATTTTCATTGTATTCTTAGAGTCATAGTAGAACAGTGTTTCCCAACCTTATCCACTAAAAAATGTGTGGACTTTTAAGTCCCAGAATTCCCCAGCCAGGGGGGATTATGGGAGTTGAAGTCCAGACCTTTTAAAGTTGCCAAAATTGAGAAACATTATAGTCGAATGTTAGTACATATCATTAAAATTAGTACTTTAAAGCCTTTGACAGCTACTGAGTCAACAGTTTAACTGATATGACTTTCAATGCCAAAAAGAAGTCATGGTGTCCATAGGAGATAACTCTGGAAGAAAAGGAATATACTGTAGATGGTACAGGCTGAGACTGCTTTTACAATTCCAGATGTGGAATAAATAATTTGCAAATGGGACAGCGAAGCAGTGAAACAAGCGTTCTCTTTTCCTTTTTACTCAGCATTGCCAGCCCTTCCAGAAATGGTTCATTCATTACACCAAATCATTAAATGATTAATTTGAGTTGAATTTGGCTGCTATATAAAGACTGCCACTGTAATTTCTAAACCATGGTTTGTGGCTCCGTACAATATTAAAATAACTATTCCAGACTATTTTCATGCCATCCTCTGGGTCTACCTAATTCTCATAATCTAATGAGGCTCTGGATAAAAATACACCCAATAGTCATAGATCAAGTTCACTTATAATCAAATTAGACAACAGCCCCTTTCTGGTTGTGAAGAGTCAGGTGGTAGCAGCGTGCAAGGCAGTTTGACAGCCAGTGCCAACAATTAGCAAAATTTCACGTGTGAAGAAATTGCAACTGTTGGATTCAGACTAGGATTAAGGAATCCATGAAGCGAGGCAGATCTGATACAGCATCAAGTTGTTCCAACAAAAATTTGGCTTTTATGATCTTCAAGCAAGAGGTCCTTATTTCCCAACTCAGCCTGGCTGAAATGAAACATGTCTACTAAGCTCAGATTTTGCAAAACCTCATCTCTCATCAGGAACTTTCCCCCATAAGTAACCCCTTCCTTTACCTTACTACAGGCTGTCAAACTCCCGGCCCATGGGCCGGATGTGTCACATGCTGGTCATGCCCATGCCTGGTTTGAGGGGACAAAATAAAATGTGAATAGACGAAAATTAAAATATTTTTTAACTTATTTTAAATAATTAAACTGAATGCTTGAATTTCCCCTCAGTGAGTTGTCCATACCATTTTGACTGAGAAGAGTTTATTTTATTTTATTTTATTTATTTGATTTGCCAATTGTTTACAAGATAATAAGTATAAGTGTATACATAGTTATGAATACATGAAATGGGTACATATAAGAAAAATAAAAGAAAATAAAAGAAACAATAGGACAGGGATGGTAGGCACGTTGGTGCGCTTATGCACGCCCCTAGAGACCTCTTAGGAAAGGGGTGAGGTCAATAGTAGACAGTCTAAGGTTAAAGTTTTTGGGGTTTGGGGAAGAAACTACAGAGTCGGGTAGAGTATTCCAGACATTGACTACTCTGTTGCTGAAGTCGTATTTCCTGCAATCAAGTTTGGTGCGATTAACCTTGAGTTTGTATCTATTGTGTGCTCTTGTGTTGTTATGGTTGAAGCTGAAGGTAGGACATTGCAATGTATGATTTTATATACCATACTTAAATCAGACTGAAGACAGCGTAATTCAAGGTTTTCTAGTTATCCCATTCTTCTCTAAGACACAGACCTGAAGAGCATCTCTAGTGAGAAGATATTGGCAAAGTACAGGTAATCCTCAACTAACATCAGTTCATTTAGTAACCATTCACAAAATTACAAGGGCACTGAAAAAAGTGACTTATGGCCATTTTTCATACTTTAGGACCATTGCAGCATCCCCATGGCCATGTGATTTACATTCAGATGTAAATCAGATGCTTGACAACTGTTCATATTTATGACAGTTGCAGTCTGCCAGAGTCATGTGATCCCCTTTTGCGACCTTTGGACAAGCAAAGTCAATGGGGAAGCCAGATTCACTCAACATGTGTTACCATCTTAGCAACTGAAGTGATTCACTTAACAAATGTGGCAAGAAAAGTCATAAAATGGGCAAAACTCAACAAATTTCTGACTTAGCAATATAAACTCTGGCCTCCATTGTGGTCATAAGTCAAGGACATCCTACAGTGAGACTTGTAGCATCACTCTTTGTATTCAGTAGGATTTTTTCCCCCTCTGCTTTAAATTCACATTTTATCGTTCTGCATCTTCCTCTCCCCAATAATGTTTTATTGTAGTATTTATGTGGTTCATTCCGTGCTGGCCATCTTAGCATGGGGATAGATTTATACGGGGATGGGAGGTGTGAGATGTATTACCATAAAGGAAACCAAACAAAGATCAACCGCAAATACTTGAGAATGAGGTTCCCCAGGGTGCAGTTTTAAGACTGCCATATATGCAAACACTATATTTTAAAATTATGGCAGGCAATTGCACCAGCAGCAGTTTGGGATTCATGCCAAAAATTCCTTCCGTTGATGTCCCATTACTTTAACCTAGCAAAGCAGCAACAGGAATTCTGGCACTGAAGTTAGTCAATGTAAAAATCCTATGCCGAGGTCAGCCCAATAATACGTAAGAGGAACATGCTAGCTGAGGAATTCTGGGAGTTGAAGTTTGCACATCTTAGCATTGATACCGCCAGTGGTGGGATTCAAATAATTTAACAACCAGTTTGCCCAGGGTTAGGTTGGCTGTCGTGGCAGGCATGGCCTGTCCCCATCCTCCAGCTCTGCCGCACATGTGGGACAAGCTTACTTCAATGGCCAACCTGACCCTGGGAGAACCGGTTGTTAAATTACACACACACACACACTATCAAAATGGATCCTGGGTGCTGCACTGCACTGCAATGGAGAAACAGGCAATGGAATGGCTGGCACAAGGGAAGGAGGAGGAGCAGGGAGAAGAAAGAGGAAAGCGGGCTTCTCCTTCCCTCATGCCTGCTGCTCCATTGCCCGTTTCTCCATTGCAACACAGCGCAGTACCCAGGATCCATTTTGATAGCAGGAGGAGGCTAATTTAACAACCGGTTCAGATGAACCAGTGTGAACCGATGTGAGCCGGCTGAATCTCACCACTGGATACTGCTGAAAAACACTGCGTTGAGAAAATACGCACATAAAGGAACCAATTCAAAGCCTTGCATTCTTTGAAAGCATTTCACAGACATCTAAGTACTGTAATACTAGTTTACTCAATGGCTTCACTTTTCTTCTCCTATGACACCCACAGCAGGTTGGAATGTATTTATTTTGTGCAAACTTTAAGTACTTAAGAAAACTTCAATTATTACAATCCTCCATGTTCAGTTTGTCTGAAAGAACAGGGCTAAGCACTGGGGGTATGAAACTTCCATGAAAGTGTTTGAATTGTCAAACAGTTGAAACTTTGATGTGTAGAGCATTTTAGACCCTCTTGTGAGTAAAACAAAGGAGGTCACAGATGGCCCTCAGCCATCAAACTAACTTTATTCTGCTCGCACTTTAGTTTTCTTTGCCAGCTGCTATTCTTAGTGGATATCTTTTATATTAAATGGACTACAGGTAGTCCTTGATCTACAATCATTTGCCTTTCGAAGTTACAACAGCACTGAATAAAGTGACTTATGACTGTTTTTACACTTATGACTGTTGCATTCTTCCCAGGATAAAAATTTGAATGTTTGGCAAATTGACTCATAATTATAATGGTGGCAGTGTCCAGGGGTCATGTGATCATCTTTTGCAACCTTCTGACAAGCAAAGTCAATGGGGAAGCCAGATTCACTTAACAACAGAGTTACTAAATTAACAACTGCAGTCATTTACTTAACAACTGTGGCAAGCAAGGTCATAAAATGGGGCAAAACCCACTTAACAACTGTTTTATTTAACAACATAAATTTTGGGGTTATTTTGATCGTAAGTCACAGACTACCTGTATCCATTCCAGATGCATCTCAAAATTAAGGGACAAGAAGGGAGGAGATGATGGCCCGGGGGTGTAGGTAGGTTTTGGGGAGGTTTTCTTTTATTCTTATTCTTGCTATTATTTTTGATGTGGATTCTTTTGGGAATCAAATTAAGCATTTCAGTCCATGAAACTTTGTAATGTACAGATACTAGCATCAAACAAAGCATTAATCTTTCTACAATTGCATATGTCTGCAAACTTACACTGAAAAAAGTATAGTGCTAAAAATTGCATACAGGTAAAGTTATTACATGTTTTTAAAATAGCTTACATTGGATAAATTTACATTAAAGAAGAGTGTGAACAGGTGATTTACATATCAAGGGATCAAAGCAAGAGCAATTTATATTTTAAAGAGTTGGACAAATTACATTAACTTTTGAGTACACTGGGGAGATACATACAAAGGATATGTACTGTAGATGTGAACCATTACCCCCCCCCCCCAAAAGTGATATATTTTTTAGAAAATCCATTTAGATACCTGCTAATCTGGAATGCAGGTATTTTACCGATCCTCATATCTCTAGCTTTGAAGTCTAACTTCTAGGGATTATCTAATCCAGGGGTGTCAAACTCGATTTCATTGAGGGCTGCATCAGGGTTGTGTTTCACCTCAGGGGGCCAGGATGGGTGTGGCCAGATCAACATCACTTGTGTCGGGGAGCACCTGTGGTGGCCAAGTGCTAAGGTAGGACTTCCCTGAGACCCTCCCTCATTCTGATTATAACCTCCTTCCTTCCTTTTCTTCTTTTTCCTTCCCTCTTCATTCTCCTTTCTTCTTCCTTCCCTTATTTCCTTCTTTTTCCTTCCTTGCTCTCTCATCTTCCCCTCTGCCAGTGAAAACGCAGCTTGAGGGGCCATGTGTGAGCACCGCTCCTTCGCTGTTTCCAGGGCAACCCCACATGCCAGATCTAAATACCATGTGGCCCAGATGTGTGAGCCTTGAGTTTGACACCCCTGGTCTAATCACTGAAGTCTCCCATCATCCTATCCCAACTTTGCACTTATTGGAATGTTTATTTAAATACCTATATTAGGTTTATGGGTACATGCAAACTAGCATATCCAAACTTTATGCAAATGTCGTTAAGTTATCCTTTCTCTAGGAAGGAGGATGGAGTAGCAGGCTCCGTTATAACAAAACTAGAAAGAGCTCTTTCACAGAAATAAGTGACGGCTATTGTCAACAAAGCAATAGTGAATATCTTGCATGAGAAGAAGAAAGAAACATGAGCCAGAATTTTCATTAAGTTTTCTTAGAGTCATAGTAGAACAGTGTTTCCCAACCTTATCCACTAAAAAAATGTGTGGACTTTTAAGTCCCAGAATTCCCCAGCCAGGGGGGATTCTGGGAGTTGAAGTCCAGATCTTTTAAAGTTGCCAAAATTGAAAAACAGTATAGTCGAATGTTAGTACATATCATTAAAATTAGTACTTTAAAGCCTTTGACAGCTACTGAGCCAACAGTTTAACTGATATGACTTTCAATGCCAAAAAGAAGTCATGGTGTCCATAGGAGATAACTCTGGAAGAAAAGGAATATACTGTAGATGGTACAGGCTGAGACTGCTTTTACAATTCCAGATGTGGAATAAATAATTTGCAAATGGGACAGCGAAGCAGTGAAACAAGCGTTCTCTTTTCCTTTTTACTCAGCATTGCCAGCCCTTCCAGAAATGGTTCATTCATTACACCAAATCATTAAATGATTAATTTGAGTTGAATTTGGCTGCTATATAAAGACTGCCACTGTAATTTCTAAACCATGGTTTGTGGCTCCGTACAATGTTAAAATAACTATTCCAGACTATTTTCATGCCATCCTCTGGGTCTACCTAATTCTCATAATCTAATGAGGCTCTGGATAAAAATACACCCAATAGTCATAGATCAAGTTCACTTATAATCAAAATTAGACAACAGCCCTTTTCTGTTTGTGAAGAGTCAGGTGGTAGCAGCGTGCAAGGCAGTTTGACAGCCAGTGCCAACAATTAGCAAAATTTCACGTGTGAAGAAATTGCAACTGTTGGATTCAGACTAGGATTAAGGAATCCATGAAGCGAGGCAGATCTGATACAGCATCAAGTTGTTCCAACAAAAATTTGGCTTTTAGGGTCTTCAAGCAAGAGGTCCTTATTTCCCAACTCAGCCTGGCTGAAATGAAACATGTCTACTAAGCTCAGATTTTGCAAAACCTCATCTCTCATCAGGAACTTTCCCTCACAAGTAACCCCTTCCTTTACCTTACTACAGGCTGTCAAACTCCCGGCCCATGGGCCGAATGTGTCACAAGCTGGTCATGCCCATGCCTGGTTTAGAGAAGAGGAAAAACAAGTCCTGATAAATCACATGGTGCCACCATGACGATGTGAGGTTGACATCCCGGATTTACTAGGTTCTGGCTTTCTAGCCATTTTTACCTTGGTTCTCTGGGGTTGGAAGCAGGGCTGGGCTGCTGGGGGTTCACAGGGGTTTGGGAGAGCCCCGAGCTAAGATTCTGTGCAGTTCAGAGACCCCCCCAAATCCCACTCCTGGCTGGCCCTGCCCACCCTGCCCTTCCCTTCCCAGGAATCCCCACACGGCCTGTTTTGGATGCAGGTAAGTGCAAGGTGTGTGCGGAGGCTTGGGAAGGGTGAAAAACAGGCCTTCTGGAAGTTTGGGAAGGCTGGAAATGGGCCTGTTTCCAGCTTCCAGAGAGCCTCCGGTGCCCCGGGAGGCCATTTTCGCCCTCCTGGAGGCTCGAGGAAAGCCTCTGGAGCTCAGGGAGGACAAAATCACCTCCCCCTGCCATGGTGCAGGAGGCCAACTAGACCACACCCATCATGGCCACGTCCACCCAGCAACCAGGCAGAGAACCCTTTGCTAAAAATTTTGAAGCCCACCCCTGGTTGAAGGCCTCCATAATTAGGTTTGGGACTAACTGGGACTCCATCAAATAAACTGGTGGAGTTTGATTCTTCTCCATGTGATTAGGCAGGTCCATCAGCTTGGACGTCCTCCCAAGGCAGACAATGTGTCCAGCTGGACCGTGACATCAGGAGATATGCCATACAAACTATGCCAGCTTGCTAAATGGAATATCATGGGAAATTTTATCAAAGGCTTTACTAAAACCAGAATACATTATGTTCATGGCATTCTGACAGACTATAAAAAAAAGTGTAAAGAAGTAAGATTCATCTGGAGATATTTGTTCTTGATAAATCTATACTGGCTTTGGGTGATTATTGCATTATTCAATAAGCATTACTCAATCGAAAAACATTACTAAATGTTTATGGAGGATATAATCTGCCTTAGAATCTTCCTAGTTATTGTCTGTCTATAGTTCTTCATACCCTTTTTGAAAATTTGGGACGTTGGCCCTACACTTATCATCTGGTACTCTGTCCATGCTCAAAGAGCTTTCAACAGTGATAAAAGTCCCTTTAGGACCTTAGGATGCAGTCTGTCTTGCACTGGAATTCATTAAGTCAGCAGATAAAACCTCACTAAGTTTCTTTGAGAGATTCAACGGAAAATCCACACTTGTCAAACAACTCTTCACAATTATCCAGTAAAATCCATATTTTTCCAATTAAACAAGAAGCCAAAAGAGCTCCAATAAATTGATTGCTTTAGGAAACAGGATCAAATTTTGATTCAGCCTGTCAGTCAAGTTTGATTCAGCCTTTCAATCAAGTGTTGAAGTTATCATATGATCATTATATCACTTTCCATAGCAAACAGCCACTAGTAAATCCAAAGGTGCTTTTTCAAGAGGCAACTGGACTTTCTGGTTCTTCTTTGAAGACATTTCGCTTCTCATCCAAGAAGCTTTTCCAGCTCTGAAGCTGAAGAAGCTTCTTGGCTGAGAAGTGAAACGTCTTCAAAGAAAAACCAGAAAGTCCAGTTGCCTCTTGAAAAAGCACCTTTGGGATAACCATGACCTGGAGGACTGAAAATCTCTATAGACAACCACTAGTAAAGCTGCGGTCTTTATTTGGACTGGAAGAATAGGCATGCAGCTATCGTTTTAATGGGTAACCCTACAAAGCAAAGGCTCTTTCAATTGAAATTGCCCTGCAGAAATACCACCTGCTCCCATAGGAAGTAGTCCAGAATGCTTCAGAATGCCAGGAAGAGTAAGACTTCAGATGCTAACAATATAAATGTGAAGAGAATGATAAACAAGGCTGGGACCTTTTCAGTGGTGGCATCTTCAGGGACTCTTCACTGATACTGACTTCATTGACCTTATAGTGTCAGTTGTCAACAATTCATTTCATTCAAGCTTCTAACAGATACTCCTATTTTTACTCTTATTATTATTTTTTAGGCTAGATGCCACCATTTGTGCTCTTATTGTCATTCTTGATACTGACATCTGGGGAAATAAGGCTAGATATTTATTTAAAATGAGCTGGAATTTTATTCCTTCTTTTGAGAAGGAAAACTCAAGGACACATAGCATTGTATGCTATGTAGACTATGTGTAAAAGGGGACATTATGCTGTATATTTTGTGGGGGAAGACATGCAGATAGTGCTCGACTTACATTTAGGTTCATTTAGTGACAATGGCACTGAAAATGTGACTTATGACCGTTTTACACAGTTACAACTTTTGCAATATCCCCATAATCACATGATCAAAATTCAGATCTTTGACTAGTGGTTCATATGCAGGGGTAGGCTTAAAATTTTTTTAGTAACTGGTTCTCTGCCTGGTTGCTGGGTGAGTGTGGCATAATTGACCTTCTGCATCATGGGGGGGGGGTTCGCCCTCCCCGGGCTCTGGAGGCTTTCCTAGAGCTTTCAGGAGGGCGAAAATAGCCTCCCTGGGTTCTGGATACTGTCTGGAGGCTGGAAAGGGGCCTGTTTCCAGCCTTCTGGAGCCTCTGGGAGGCCCACACTTACCTGGCATCCAAAACGGGCCATGTGGGGACTCCTGGGAGGGGTGAAGTGGGGTTGGGGGGCCCAGCCAGAGTTGGGATTTGGGAAATGGCTATAAAATTAGCTACGGGTTTGCCTCAACCGGGGAGAACCGGTAGTAGTTCATATGTATGACTGTTGTTGTATCCCAAGGTTTTTTTTTGTGACCTTCTGAAAGGAAATTCAACGGGGATACAGGATTCCCTTTAACAAATGGGTTGCTAACTTATCAACAGCAGTGATTCACTTAATAACCAAAGCAAGAAAGGTCATAAAATAGGGCAAAACTCACTGAACAACATAAATTTGGGGCTCCATTGTGGTCGTAAGTTGGTGCTTTACTGTGTTTCCCTGTTCTCATGAAATTAGATTTATAACGCTTGTCATATTATTTGTTTGTCATGGATGATGGATAAATATTTTCCAGGATCTTGAGAAATCTTTCTCACAATCTTGAATCTGAAAGACTCCAGTCACCAAGAACAATTTGGTCCATTAAATCTGCATCTAATATTAATAGAATATCATTAATACTAATAGAATTAATAGAAAATGTATGATGTAACAAGTGATATAGGTAAGGAGTAAGGAATAGAGAATTAATAGAAAACATAATATGTAATAATCATAGTGTAATAGAAAATTAAATATAGGAACCAAAAAATATACATATTATGACATTAACAGTGTGTGACATCTATCTCATAAACTTTTATTTTGTGCTTATTTACATATATATACAATTTTTATTGGTTTTTAAAGATATAAAAAACTAATAAAGTTTATTTAAAAAAAGAAAATTAAGTATAGGAATATGGTTAAGAAATGTTAATGATGTCTTCAACGTTGTTGTAATTGTTTTTTTAATGTTTTTCAATTGTTTGAAAAACTAAGTAAAGTTTATTTTTAAAAAGCTGCATCTAAACATTATAGATCCATTTAACATAGTGCTGCTGGAAGTTTAATTCAATTGTGTGGATTGACTGTAACTTTGCTCAAAATCAAATAACTTAGAGCCTTTGTAATGTTCCTCTACCCACTCACCTCCCAAACATAAAAAAGGCTAGCTTTGCATCCAGCCTAAAAATGCCATGAATATTTCATCTAAACATGTTGAATAATGGATATGGTAAAATTGCAATTTGTACGTGGGCATTTGGGGGCTGGAATACAGCTAAACTCACTGTATGAATTATTCATAATATTCCAAACGATTTGCACTGCTTTTGTTTCTAAATTCTTGTCATTTGAAGTGGGAATGAAGAGTTGGCTGAGGGAGAAAAAAAATACCAAAAACCGAACATTGAGAATCTCCGTATCGGGAAAATGAGTAGGTTAAGAAGCATTCATGAATTCATTGCAAGGCACACCGTAAACGCATATTATTATTTTTTATAAAATTTTATTGGTTTTGAAAACAAACATAAACAAACAAGACATAAAAACATCAAATCATCTTCCATATATGTACATACAGTGTGCCGGTTGGTTTACAAATTGTTTTGTGCTTCCATTTCATAGTCTTCAATTATAATTACATTGTATATAATCTCGTATTTTCAATCAATATATTAAATACATTAATGTCATTATTAATCAATCATTTGACTATACTTTTATTCATTCATGTTTTCCAAAATGATCATATTTTACTTAATTTGTTTTATGACAATTCAGATTATCATCCCAGATCTATCCTAGAATCATTTTGTAGATATAATAAGAAAAGAATACATCTTTATATATTTATTATTTTCTAAAAGTCTACTATATTTTACTATATTTCATTACTATATTTTATTGTCTAATCATTGATAGAATAGATCCCAAATTTTATAAAATTGTTTATCATCTTGTTCTCTAATTTCAAATGTCAATCTACTCATTTCAGCACATTCCAATATTTTCTTAATGATTTCCTCCTGTGATGGTATTTTCTCATTTTTCCAGTTTTTAGCAAATACAATCCTAGCCGCTGTTAATACATTTACAATCAGGTATTTCAAGTCTTTACCGTAAACGCATCTTGAATTCCACTGCTGGTCAGTGGATGGTAAAAAGAAAATACCGTGTTTATGATTGATTCCATAAATACATCGGTCACTCCAGCCCGGATTTGCACAACACAATAACGACTTAAGCTGGTTAATGCGAGAGCACATCCTTAATCACATTTGCTGATTTTTATATGGCTGCCCTTGTCATCTAAACACGAGGGTGTTGTACTTTCAAGTAGCACCTCCGTGTTTTGAAACAACAAATATCATATCAAACTTTGATTTGTGATAACCCTGAATAGAAGCCTAGGAAGAGCCATATGTGAGAGAAGAAGGGGTAAGTAATCAGCATACATGTCACTACCATAATTACTTTGTCACACCACCAATCAAATCAGTCAAATGGTTCATTATATATCCATGTGGCCAGATATAATAAAATATCCAATAATAGAACTGTTTTGTGCATCTATATCTGTAAAATATAAAAATGAACGAGTATAGCAAATGAGTGGCAGTATAGTGTAGTGGTTAAGGCACCAGGCTAGAAACTAGGAGGCTGATGGTTAAGGGTTAGGCGGCCCCTAATTCTAAATATGTACATACATACTGAGGGAAGCCACCACTCCTAGAAGAATGAAATATTTTAAAAAGACAGATTATTATATTTTCCTAAAGGAGAAACATGTTTTTAAAGACAGAAAGCAGCCTCCAAGTCTTTCTTAATAGCTCCAGCAGGGCAGCCTATCTACAAGATAAAAGATCTTCAGCTTCAGGGTGATGGATTAAGACATGACCCTCCAGGACATAATAACATTAACCCACTAGCAGCAGAGCTGACTACATTGCACAATCTCCTAAGGACATTGCAGCAGAGTCCAAGCTTCAACCAAACTTAACTCACATAACCTATAGAGCTAGCTATGACCCCCTACAACAGCCAATAGAACACATGTTCTTGCACAGGAACAGGAAGCTCAAGTTCAAAGCCCAAGAGAAGGTATACCATCACTCTCAACTTCATGTGTCAGCTGCCCAGGACTTCAAACCCATGTGGTCCTGTCCACCAATAAACCATCTTTCCAATTACCTTCCATGTTTCCAGTATCTTTCTCCCGGCTTGGAACTGAACCAGATGGATATTTCTTCCAACAATACAAATGAAATTGCCCAAATACCAAGCAACAATTTAAAGATAGTCCTTGACTTATGACCACAGTTGAGCCCAAAATATCTGTTGCTAAATGAGACCGTTGTTAACCGAGTTTTGCCCCAGTTTACACCCTTGCTTGCCACCATTGTTAAGTGAATCTCTGCTATTGTTAAGTTAGCAACACGGTTGTTAAATGAATCTGGTTTCCCCATTGACTTTGCTAGTCAGAAGGTCGCAAAAGGGGATCACGTGACCCCGGGGACACTACAACCATCATAAATATGAGTCAATTGCCAAGCATCTGAATTTTGATCGCGTAATCGTGGGAATGCCGCCATGGTCATACATGTGAAAAACAGTTGTAAGTCACTTTTTTCAGTGCCGTTGTAACATTGAACAGTCACTAAATGAATGGTTGTAAGGTAAGAACTACCTATAATGATATGAACCGTGGTGGCGGCTATATCAAGCTGTGTTTACAATTCCTAGGAGATAATGCCGTACTATGAGAACTTTTTTTCTTATACTATTGTGGTTGCAATAGTAACTGTTTTATCTTATTGCCTAAATCAAAGATTTCAACACAGAAAAATATTTCACAAAGGGGGGAAGCCAAATGTTCCTTCTCCCTTAGACCCCCCAGAATTGTACCTTTAAGAACCATTATGATTGGTGCTGAGTTCATATCTACCTTGTAGTTACTCAAACATCTTTCTTCCCTTGCTTTTACTTTATTCCCAGAGAGCTTATAATGTGTTGGAGAGAGAGCAGATGTTACTCCTGCTGTTGTTATTTCCTATTACCTGTCTTTCATTGCTGTCATATGTCATGGGGCCATGACTGCCAGAAAGTCTGACATGAGGAGTCCCTTTTTTTTAATCAAGTTTTTTTAATTTCAATCTATACATACGCAACAATACATTAACAGTGTGGCCTCCATTTATCATACATTTTAGTGTAGGCAAACTTAGTAACACCAATGGACCTGCCCCTCCCACAAACCCCCCCCCCCTTTCCCCCGCTTCCCCCATTCCAGGTCACCCATCTGGAAGGATTGGGGAACTCTGTTCTACTGGATCCAATCTGGGTGGGTCATCGGGACCAGAAGTTTTGTCTTCTGAGCTTTTGGACCTTGTACTGGAGCCCATCTTCAGGAACTTCTGTGTGCTTTGGGTTATTTTGTGTTTGGTATTTATAGATGCCTGTTGTGTTGTTGATTGGGGTGTTGATGGCTAGCTATTAAGTCATTGGCTGTTGTTTCCTTATGCACAAGAGACAAAAACCAACAATTCAATAGCTAGCCATCAACACCCTAATCAACAACTGTTCTGCACAAGGAAACAACAGCTAATGATTTAATAGCTAGCCGTGAACACCCCAATCAACAACTAAAAAGCCATACAAGAGCGGTGATGGTGCAGTGGTTAGAATGCAATACTGCAGCTAATTCTGCTGCCTGCAATTTGGCAGTTCAAATCTCACCAGGCTCAAGCTTGACTCAGCCTTCCATCCTTCCGAAGTGAGTAAAATGAGGACCCAGATTGTTGAGGCCAATAGGCTGACTCTGTAAACCACTTGGAGAGGGCTGTAAATCACTGTAAAGCAGTATACAAGTCTAAGTGCTATTGCTAGTGCTAATGACTTAATAGTCAGCCATCAACACCCCAATCAACAACTAAAAAGCCACACACACAATAGACACCATATAAATACCACACACAGAATAGTCCAAGCACACACTCTGCTAGAGAGACGTTCCCTGAGGGTGGGCTCCAGAAGGAATCCGAAAGCTCGGAAGCTCTTGGTGACTGATGCACATTGGATTCTGCAACATTATCTTGGGGCACGTATATTTTCTTCCTTTTGTGTAAAACTTCTGCTGTACAATAACCGACAAATTAGATGGCAATTTGTAGCTGTTTCATTGAATACATTTGTGTCATGCCCCATTGGAATCTGATTCCGAGGGGGAGGGTCAAGCAGCTGACAGAGAGTGGGAGTGTGGCTTTGGTGGCCGTGGAGGAAACTGGGGAAGGGCACAGTCCAGCTGGGCATTCAGAGGAAGACCTAGGCCCACCCTCTCTTCATCTGAGGGCACGCAGGGAGGAATGGAGAAGGGAGCAACGTGAGTTATGTGGCTTACGGGGGAGAAAAGGGCCCTGATTCCCTTCATTAGCTGCAGCTGGGAAAACAGGATTTTAAAAGGGTGTTTGCGCACAGCACCTTGCTGGAAGCAAAGCGTGAATTATCTTTTTTGTCAAGTCTTCTCTGGATTCTGGCGTCCTCCCGACTGTGTGTGTTTCATTATCTTTTGAAGTCTGCAATTCCTTATCCTGCCCTGTCTCATTAATTGCAGCAGCTGTGGTTTGTGTTGATTTTTATTTATAATTTATATGTACTTTGAGTCCGGACTGAATTTCTTCCCTTTAAAAAGTGTTCTGGGAGGAGTTTTTTTCTCCAGCCAATGACAACTGGACATTGGGGGCCAAGTGGGAGGTATTAAAGGGACTTTGCCTACTTTTGTGACTTTGTTGCTTTTGTGCCATGCCCCTTTGGGTCATCACACATTTGGCTTTAAAAAAACAAAACCTACATTACAAAACAGATTTAGTACCATTTTTTTCCAGGAATTCTAGTGTCTTCATATATTAATAATTTATAGAGAAAATGGAAAAGAGAACTTATAACTTTAGTAGTCTTTGCTGAGGGAGAAGGAAATCTTTATCTAAGCAATACATAGTACATATAAAAGAAGCTGCTGTGTTAAAACTAGTTTATGGCTTCGTATTCAAGTTATTGCTTAGATCTATAATGGAATTTTGATCAACACTGACTTTAAAAAGAACGAAAAGGAAGCTATCTCATTCCCCCTTTGTAAAATAGATTTAGCCAACATAGTGTTAAACATACCTACAGTACTAAGTCCATGAGACAGATCTAAATAAACACATATAGGGATATGATGAAAAGGTAAAAATAGGGCAGAAAGGAACATTATATGCTAATGACACTTTCTCCATTACGTATCCAACAAGTAAAAGGAAACTACTGCACCTATCTATTTTAGAAAAATAAATAAATAACAGGCATTCCTGAAGCTCATGTTGTACACTATTGCATTAAACCATGTCTATTTAAACAAGACTGACTTATCGAGCAGATATGTAAGGCATTTCTGAAACATTGATGGAATATCAGGGATAGTTTGACAAATTGGAGCTTCCAATGGGAGTAGGGATGTCTCTCTCAAGGGGGCTTTGGTTGGAAAAAAAAACCAGCTACAGGACAGAAAAAAACATCCACATTTCTGGTTCAATACGCTATTTTCTTCATTAATTTATATGCATTTTACAACATTTAGTTAGCGTTCGAAGTTAAAAGACACTGAAAAAAGTGACTTATGACCGTTTTTCACACTTAGGACCGCTACAGCATCTCCGTGGTCATGTGATCAACATTCAGACGCTTGGCAACTGGCTCGTATTTATGATGGTTGCGGTGTCCCGAGGTCACGTGGTAACGTTTTGCAAACTTCTCACAAAGTCAATGAGGAAGCCAGATTCGCCTAACAGCCATGTTACTAATTTAGCAAAGCAGTGGTTCGCTTAACAACCATGGCGAGATGGGGCAAAATTCACTTAACAACTGTCTCGCTAAGCAATGGAAAATTTGGGTTCAGTTGTGGTCATAAGTCGAGGACTACCTGGAAAGATAGATAGATAGATAGATAGATAGATAGATAGATAGATAGATAGATAGATAGATAGATAGATAGATGATAGAGAGAGAGAGATACATATACACAAACACACGCACACAAGATTCACAGGTCAAGGTCACAGGACCTAAACCTGACTGAGACCCCAATGTCTAAGAAGGTTCTAACCAGTACATGTAATTTTCTCTTCCTTTTTGTGCATTCCAGATGTTTACAGATAATCAGATTTGGAAGGGACCTTGTAGGTCATCTAGTCCAACCCCCTGCCCAAGCAGGAGACCCTTCACTATTTCTGACAGATGGCAGTCCAATCTCTTCTTGAAAGTTTCAACTGATGGCGCTCCCTCAACTTCTGAAGGCAAGCTGTTCCATGGGTTGATTGTTCTCACTGTCAGAAAGTTTCTCCTTGTTTCCAAGTTGAATCTCTCCTTGAACAGTTTCCATCCATTATTCCTTGTCTGGCCTTTGGATGTCTTAGAAAATAGCTTGACCTTTTCCTCCTCTCTATGGCAGCCCCTCAAATACTGCTATTCTGTCTCCCTGGTCCTTCTCTTCACTAGACTAGCCATGCCCAGTTTCTGCAACTGTTCTTCATATGTTTTTGTCTTCAGTCCCCTAATCATCATTCCCATAATCATTCCCATACAGGCAGTCCTCATTATTTAACGTCCACTCATTTAGTGACCATTTGAGGTTACAACTGCCAGGCCCTGAATCATCTGGCTCTTTCTCTCACATGGTATCTGGGCTGAGTTTTTTCCTAGGAATCTGCATCTTCAATACATTCCATCACAACAATGGTGCTGGACAAAGATTACTTGCAATGATTCCTCATAGTTGTGGCTGTGTCCCCACAATCAGATGACTGTGGTTAGGGCACTTGGCAACCAGCTCCCAATTGCAATGTTATGGCATTCTGTGGTCACGTGACTGCCATTGGCAACTACTTTAGTGCCAGCTTCCAACAAGTAAAGTCAATGAGGACTTTGTGACTGACTTCCAGATAACAATAGCAATAGCACTCAGACTTATATACTGTTTCACAGTGCTTTTACAGCGCTCTGTAAGCGGTTTACAGAGTCAGCCTATTGCCCCCAACAATCTGGGTCCTCATTTTACCCACCTCAGAAGGATGGAAGGCTGAGTCAACCTTGGGCCTGGTGAGATTTGAACTGCCAAATTGCAGGCAGCCAGCAGTCAGCAGCAGTAGCCTGCAGTACTGCACTCTAACCATTGCACCACTGTGGCTCATTAGAGCCAAATGCCTTCAGTAAGCAAGGACTTCCTTCTATTCCTTACTGTAAAGACGGCACTTAGAATGCAATGTTTTTCCCCCTTTGGTTAGTTGACAAAATAAAGCAAAATGGAGCGAAAGCTTTCAGAAAAAAACAAAACAAAACAAGAGCTAATGCAATAACGACAAGATAAATCATAAGTACAAGGATTTCTCATGCCTATCTATCTTTTCTTTTTTTCTGTGAAACACTTTTAATGAAAGATAATCATGTTTCATTGTAATTATCCTGTTTAATCTTTGCCTATGGACTTTTTTTTTTCATAAGACACAATCATCATCTAATCATCGGTCTATAATCAGACCCTGAAGTTACCTTTCTAATATTGAAGAACCAATCTTTTACCCATAAGAAGGATACAAGCGAACCTTTGGAATTTCACCCTTTATTGGGCATGATGGCTGCGCTGAACACAGAGGATAATTAAAAAACTGAATTAAGAAATTGGAAAAGTGATATTATTCCAGATGCCAAAGAATAGTTGACAGAAATGTGTGACTTATCTGTTCTGGAAAAGGCAATATTTTCTATTTATCAAAGAAAGGTTTAATATGTGTTTCTGTGGCAGAGATTGTATTGCACTCATGTCACTCACTGAGGTGCTTCCAGGTTGAAATGATTAGCCGGTGACATCACTGTTGCCTAGGGCAGGGGTCCCCAACCGCCGGTCCGCGGACCGGTGCCGGCCGCGGAACAAGCCTTACCGGGCCGCTGGTTGCTGGGCGCCGCCATCTTTTTGGTAAAAAAGCAATTTTTCAAAAAAGATGGCGGTGCCAGCGCTTGAGATGAGCTTTTCCGGGTAGAAAGCCATTTCTACCCGAAAAAGCTCACCAAGCGCTGGCGCCCGCTTTTTTCACGAAAAATCACTTCGATGACGTCACCGGAAGTGATTTTCGTCAGAAAAGATGGCGGCGCCCAGCTGACGCCGGAACCGGGCCGCGGCGTCGAAAAGGTTGGGGATCCCTGGCCTAGGGGACCTCAGTTGGGGGTGTTCCCCAACATAAAAGCTTTGCTGGAGCAAAGGATGAGAGCTCACCCTGTCCCATGGCAGCACTCAGATCTCAAACAAAGGCTTGCTAACCTCCAATCCAATGTCCTAATCATGTGAGCCACCATGTTCCAGTTACAACAATAAGTAGAACAACTTGCACCCAGAAGTTGTAGGTGCTCCAACAAAAAAAAACTGTAAGTTTTTAAGAAGAGATTGGACAACCATTTGTCTAAAATGGTATGAGGTTTCCTGCCTAAGCAGGGGGTTGGACTAGAAGACCTCCAAGGTCCCTTCCAACTCTGTTGTTATATTCTGTTCTGTTCTTGTATCTTCTCATCTCATCTCATCTTATCTTAATGTCTTGCATTCATACTTTAGTAGTGAATTCATTGGTAAACCACTATGATAGAAAGTAGTATGGGAACTGGACTTTCTGGTTTTTTCTTTTGAAGATGTTTCACTTCTCATCCAAGGTGCTTCTTCAGCTCTGACAGGATAGTCAGAGAATTGGAAGGATTTATACTCCTTGCAGACAGGTGGTCATTTGTAATTTTTTAGAGGGTTGTTGAAGCACTTGGATCTGGGTCCACTGGGTCCAAGTGCTTCAAGGACCCTCTAAAAAATTACAAATGACCAGCTGTCTGCAAGGAGTATAAATCCTTCCATTCCCCACCATCCTGTCAGAGCTGAAGAAGCTCCTCAAATGAGAAGCGAAACATCTTCAAAAGAAAAAAGAAGAAAGTCTAGTTGCCTCCTGAAAAAGCTTTGGGACAACCAGGGCCTGGATGACGGAGAATCTCTACAGACTTTCAGTTCAGACGCATTTTTTGTGTGTCTATAAAATAATCCTTATACAGGTAGTCCTCAACTTACGATCACAACTGAGCCTAGAATTCATGCTGCTAAGTGAAACATTTGTGAAGTGAGTTTTGCCCCATTTTACTTTTCTTGCCCCATTTGTTAAGTGAATCGCCACAATTCTTAAGTTAGTAACACGGTTGTTAAGTGAATCTGGCTTCCCCATTGACGTTGCTTGTCAGAAGGTTGCAAAAGGGGATCGTGTGACTCCAGGAACCTGCAACCGTCATAAATGTGAGTCAGTTGCCAAGCATCCGAATGTAAACCATGTGACCATGGGGAAGCTTTAACGGTCGTAAGCATGAAAAAATGGTCATAAGTCCCTTTTTTCCAGGGGCGTTGTAACTTTGAATGGTCACTAAATGAATTGTTGTAAGTCGAGGACTGCCTGTAACACAGAGGAGCCTTGAAACAAATTTGCCCAGAACACAGCACATATTTACCCTAACAAACAAAATAATGAAGCAGGGAGGAAAACAGTAAAGAGTTCAGATAGCTATGAAGAGATCTTCCGATAATAGTTTTTACGCAAGACTTTCTAGTTTGCATCCAGGACACGTCATGAATTTCAATTGATTGCTGAAAGGTCTGAATCAATAGAGAGTGAATCTGTCCAGGAAGGTGATGAAAACTTCTGAATCTCTAATATATCACAGCCTCTATAAATTATGGGTCACTTCCAACCATACAATTTGACTATTCTACTCTGCGTTAGCAAAAACGCTCTGATGGCAAAAATGCAGGGAGACTATATCATTCTGTACAGACAAGCATTTCATCCCACAGCTTAGACAAAAATGGCATAAATTGAGAAGCCAGTCACTTAAGGAATCTCTCTCTGCTGTCCCAAAATTTAAGGTTTTGGGTTCAGTGAAGTCGTTCTCTTTCTACCGTGCAAATCGTATAAGCTGCTCTCCTGGCTGATTTCCCCCCCAATTTCATCAGATAGATGTAGGATTTGTAGCAGGAAGCAAGGCAGAGTTCATACATATCCTGGCACTCTCCTTGTTCTTTTCATTGAGATGTCTACTTCTCATTGGATCGCCCAATGAAGAACACAAAATAAGGGAGACATCAGCTTGAATGAAACTTACAGAGCAGTTGTGTCCACAACAATATTTTTCACTCAACTCTTGGGTTAAAGAACATTAACCTTAAACTAATCCTCCCAGTTAGCTTTGTTGTGCAAATATGTTATGTTATTTCTGTTATGTTATTTATTTGTCAAGCATATATTAAATAACAGATATAAGTATAAACATGATTATTAATACATGAAATGGATATGAATAAAAGAAAACATTAGAACAGGGACGGTAGGCACATTGGTGCGCTTATGCACGCTCCCTACAGACCTCTTAGGAAAGGGGTGAGGTCATCAGTAGACAGTCTAAGGTTAAAGTTTTGGGGTTTGGGGAAGAAACCACAGAGTCAGGTAGTGTATTCCAGGCATTGACCACTCTGTTGCTGAAGTCGTATTTCCTGCAATTGAGTTTGGTGTGGTTTACATTGAGTTTGTATCTATTGTTTGACCGTGTATTGTTGTGGTTGAAGCTGAAGTAGTCATTGACAGGTAGGACATTGCAATAGATAATTTTATGTACTAGGTTTAGGTCGGACCGAAGGCAGCGTAGTTCTAGGTTGTCTAAGCCTAAAATTTCAACTCTGGTGGCATAAGATATTCTGTTGCACGTAGAGGAGTGGAGAACTCTTCTCATGAAATATCTCTGGACTCTCTTGATTGTGTTAATGTTGGATATGTAATGCAGGTTCTAGGCAGATGAGCTGTATTCGAGAATTGGTCTAGCAAATCTTTTGTATGCTCTAGTTAGTAGTACAATATTACCAGAGAAAAAGCAATGCAGGATTAGGTTAACAACTCTTAATGCCTTTTTGGCTATGTTGTTACAGTGGGGTCTAGTACTTAGATCATTACAGATGGGTACTCCAAGGTCCTTGACAGAGTGGGGGTCATCTACAAGGTGGGAGATATTTCAACCAGGGGATAAATCCTCTTTTTTTCTCACCAGCACAGTGCTGCACTGTGACCAAACTGTGCCTAAAGCAGCATTGTAAATATGCGGGTGTGAAAAGGTGTCCTTTATCTAGCATTTTATTTAGCATTTACAACCTGTGGACTTCAACTCACAGAATTCCTGAGTCAACCATGCTGGCTCAAGAAATCTGGGAGTTGAAGTTCGAGAACTTGTGTCGGAAGCCCCTAGTTCTGACTGTGGCAAGAATGGTCATAAAATGGGGCAATTTCACTTAACAAACATTTCACCGAGCAACATAAATTTTGGGCTCAGTTATGGTCGTAAGTCAAGGACTATCTGTATTTAAGAAGTAGATAGTATCAAATTGCTGTCCTAGATATAGACGAGGACACGACTTTGTGTGTATGAACAGATTTCCAGAAAAAATGCAGACTACAGGAACCATTAGCACTACTCAGTTAAACCTCCAAGTGGCCTCAACTATTCTGTAAAATGGATGCAAATGACCAGCTGTCTGCAAGGAATATAAATCCTTCCGTTCCACACCATCCTGTCAGAGCTGAAGAAGCTTCTTGGGTGAGAAGCGAAATGTCTTCCAAAAAAACCAACAACCCCAGAAAGTCCAATTGCCTCTTGGAAAAGCACCTTTAGGATTTCGTATCTTAGAGAAGAGCAAATTCCCATTATCTGTACTTTGGGGTATTGATTTGATTCATTTAAATTTCACCATGCTTCTTGCCTCATTCAATTTAACACACCTGATCAAAGATAAGGATGTGAAGGTAGGACACAAAGATCAGATTTCCTGTTTGCCTGTAAACTGGGGAGCTGTGAGCAGGTCACATTTTTTCTTTCTTATCCACATGTCATTGGTTTTATGTTGAGATTACATGAGGTAAAACCTGGCCATTACTTTACACAGTGAAAGATGCAGTACAAATTATTAATAATTGCAAAATGCCATTTTCACCCTTCATCTTTAAATAAATCTTTTCTCAGAGTACATTAAACTAAAGATAGGTTTTGCTTCCTCAGGTTATCCCATGAGGTTCTTCTTATGAGTGTACAGATAGTCCTCGACTTACAACCATAAATGAGCCCAACATTTCCATTGCTAAGTGAGACAGTTGTTCAGCGTGTTTTGTCCTACTTCACAACCTTTTTTGCCACATTTGTTAAGTTAATCACTGCAGTTATTAAGTTAGTAACATGGTTGTTAAGTGAATCTGGCTTTCTTTGCTTGTCAGATGGTCATAAATGGTAACACACATGACTCACCGGATACTACAACCATCATAAATATGAATCAATTGCTAAGCACCCGAATTCTGATCATGTGGCCATTGGGATGCTGCAACGGTTATGTGAAAAATGGTCATGTCACTTTTTTCAGTGCAGTTGTAACTTGGAACAGTTACTAAACGAACTGTTGTATGTCAAAGATTATCTGTCCCAAAGCTGCTTTTTCAGGAGGCAACTGGACTTTCTGTTTTTTTCTTTTGAAGATGTTTCGCTTCTCATCCAAGAAGCTTCTTCAGCTCTGACTGGATGGGAATGGAAGGATTTATACTCCTTGCAGACAGCTGGTCATTTGCATCCATTTTAGAGAGTCGTTGAGGCCACTTGGAGGTTTATCTATGTCCTCAGGCTCACCTGTGTGGTGGTCCTGGTTCCTGTAGTATGCAATTTTTTCCTCTGGAAATCTATTCCACACCATTCAATAGGTGTTCATCCAAAATTGTATAGCTAAAAATCTGTAAAGATTCTCAGTTATCCAGGTCATGGTCGTCCCAAAGGTGCTTTTTCAGGAGGCAAATGGACTTTCTGGTTTTTTCCTGTTGAAGACTTTTCACTTCTCGTCCAAGAAGCTTCTTCAGCTCTGACAGGATTCCATTCCCCACTCTCCTGTCAGAGCTGAAGAAGCTTCTTGGGTGAGAAGCGAAACATCTTCAAAAGAAAAAAAAACAGGAAAGTCCAGTTGCCTCCTGAGAAAAACACCTTTGGGATAACCACGACCTGGATGACTATCAAAGACTATCTATATGGGTGTATGTGGGCACACACACTGAAGTGACTTCTCACACTTTCCACTCTTTTACAGCTACAATATGCGTGCCCTTTCTGACCCTTCAATCTTTCAGTGAAATGAAGGAAATGCTATCCATGGATGTGACAATCAATCCTTTTGTTACACCAAGTGAGAAGGGTGACATTTTACCAGTGGGCTAAAAAAGGCAGAGGAGGAAATAGCCTGTGAAGATTGAAAACGCTTTACAAATGCCTTTGGATGAAGAGCAACGTCTTCAGCCTTCCATTGGTGTTCCTTACAATGTGTTCCCTGGGCAATCAGAGTGCTGTGAACACTTCACAGGTGTTTGTTATAGAGATTTCCTTTAAGGAAGCTCAGCCCAGACATTGATGAATATACCTTGACATATAAACCCCAGTCACAAATCCCATTAAGTTCATAACTGATGATCTCATAATCCTTAGGAAGCTTACCACGAAATGAAAAGCTATGGTTCTTCAAATGTACTGTGGCATAGAAAATAAACTCTTGAGATCCCAATGGTGTTTTTGTTTTCAAGGGAAGGAATATAAATCCTGCCATTTCCCACCATCCAGTCAGAGCCGAAGAAGCTTCTTGGATGAGAAGCGAAACATCTTCAAAAGGAAAAAAAAAAAACAGAAAGTCCAGCTGCCTCTTGAAAAAAAGCACCTTTGGGACAATAATGACCTGATGACTGAGAATCTCTACATATTTTTAGCCATACAATTTGGGATGAACACCCTTATAAATCCTTCCATTCCCCACCATCCAGTCAGAGTTGAAGAAGCTTCTTGGATGAGAAGCAAAACATCTTCAAAATAAAAAGCACCTTTGGGACAGATAGAGAAATTGCTTCTGAGATAAAATAGGTCATTGAATCATCATTCACTACTACCAAGCAGATTTCAGAAAATCCACAACAGGTTTGTACATAAGGATTAAATTATGGTTTGTTCAATGCTCCCACAACAGAGAAACCACATTTAGTGTAATGAAGACACCATCATAAATTTGATAAGCAAACCCATCATTTGGCTCTGCAACCAAACAAGACAGACATAGACTTCAACGGATAATTAGAACTGCAGAAAAGAAACTCACTCTGCTAAACAACTAATTCCCACAACACTGTCAAATTACTTGGTAAGACTGTAATTACTATTATTTTTCTCATCTTTCCTATTACCTATCTCTTCCCACTTATGACTGTAACCCTGCTTGTATCTTTACAATTTATATTGTTTTATTTGCTTCCTAGTATGGTTTGATTGCTTATTAGTAATCTATGACTATCACTAAGTATAAGAATCACATATGATTCTTGATTAATTATTATTTTTTCTTATGTACACTGAAAGCATATGCACCAAAGACAAATTCCTTGTGTCCAATCACACTTGGCCAATAAAGAATTCTACATTCTACATTCAGTCATCTGGCATCGGGCATGCAAGGCAGAATGGAAGCTGCCTTCATTTCTCAAGAACGCTTAGTTTATAATGTTGCTGAGATGAGTTGCTAAAGAAGGAGAATCTCTTTGCAGTTTTCAAAGAAGGCTTTTTTAAATGTTACAGACCTAGACAAACTGCTTAGAGCCCGCATGGAATTTGCATTATATAAAAACAGTAATGAGCAAGCAAACAAACAATTTTTTCCCCCAAAGCTTCCAGGCGGCAAGGAAACTCTTTAATATACTTTAATGTGAGCCTTGCTAGCCTCTCTGGAGCAAGGCAGAAGATCCACAGGATTCATGAGCTGTCAGTTTGGTGGGAAGAAAAATAATCCTTTTCACCACGAGCGCGGAAAGAAGAGTGGACTCAAGAGGTCTCATTTCAAGGTTAGTGTTCTGACCCAAACCTGTTTCCAAGAGAGCAAACACAAGACAAAGGCAGCAGCACAACCTTTTAATGTTTCATCTATGAATTCTGTTTCTTCACAGATAAAAGACTGCTTTCAACTAATTAGCTCCAAGTTTTTGCAAAGCTGTCAAAAACAACAGATAAGAAATAGCTTACAACACAAGAGTCTTCAAATACCAACTGTAATGTCCACGAGGCTGAGTTTCAAAACGTCTTTGCTTCCTACGAAGTACGTTTGCTGCACAGCTGCCTTTTATCTTCTTGAAGGAGGGGCCATTACCTTGCATCCTTACTCCCGAGTCACTTGTGCTGCTGTAGTTGCTCTTTCCTGCAAGCAATCCTGCACTCATGCGCACTTGGCACAGGCTCCTCAGGAACTTCCCCATCGCTGCTGCCAGCCCCCACAATCTCTGAAGGCAGCAGTCCACTCCCTAATGGTCCTGGCCCCTCATCTGAGTCCTCGCTCTCCTCAGCCTGCTGCTGGCTAACCACAACAGTTAGAACAAAATTTACATTGATCAAGAATTCAAGGTTAGAACAAAACTTGCTGGTTTCAAGTGGTAGTCAGGGAGAATAAGGACATGATGCTTGATGGGCTTCAAAGAGGGAAGACAGTCATTCTTGAACTCTGATACAGGTAGTCCTCGACTTACAACAGTTCATGTAGCGACTGGTCAATGGCACTGAAAAAAGCGACTTATGACCATTTTACACACTTACGCCCATTGCCGCATCCCCATGGTCAGGTGATTAAAATTCAGGTGCTTGGCAACTGTCTCATATTTATGACGGTTGCAGCGTCCTGGGGATCACATGATTCCTTTTTGTGACCTTCTGACAAGCCAAATCAATTGGGAAGCCAGATTCAATTAACAGCCGTGTTACAAATTTAACCACTGCAGTGATTCGCTTAACAACCGTGGCACAAAAGGTTGTAAAATGGGTCAAAGTTCCTTTAACAAATGTTTCACTTAGCAACATAAATGTTGGGCTCAGTTGTGGTCGTAAGTTGAGGACTACCTGTATAGAGTTCGTTGAGACCTTGATGGCTAGTAATGACAAATGTCTTGGATCTGATTGTATCTGTGCAGATTCTCCGCATCTGATGATCCCAGACAGTTTCACAGTTTTCAGAGGAAGTGTAGGAGATGACAAGGATGAGCCTGAAGGAGGGGTCAAGCACATCATCAGTCTTGAGTCCCTTCATGCTCACAAGAGATCTAAGTCCAACTCACATTGAATTCTGTTGAAATATCTACTGTCAATTTGCTTTGACCATTAGTAGTTCAGATTCTTGTAGAGACCCTTAGGTAAAGGTAAAGGTTCCCCTTGTACATACATGCTAGTCATTTCCAGCTCTAGGGGCTGTGCTCATCTCTCTGTTTCTAAGCCGAAGAGCCAGTGCTGTCCGAAGATGTCTCCATGGTCATGTGGCCAGCATGAGTAAATGCCGAAGGCACATGGAACGCTGTTACCTTCCCACCAAAGTGGTCCCTCCTTTTCGACTTGCATTTTTTTACATGCTTTCAAAATGTTAGATTGGCAGAAGCTGGGACAAGTAACAGGAGCTCACTCCATTATGTAGCGCTAGGGATTCAAACCACCAAACTGCCGACCATTCTGATCGACAAGCTCAGCGTCTTAGCTACTGAGCCACTACATCCCTCTATTGACTCTTATCTACTGTCAATTTGCTTTGACCATTAGTAGTTCAGATTCTTGTAGAGACCATTAGCATGCAATAAACCTGTATTCATTTCAATCACCTTGCTTCCTGATTTCTTGTACTGGACCGGAACTTTGGCAATGAAATGGCATGATGAGAGGTGTCTAGATCACCATTGGAGGTAAATGAAAACTGAACCTGGCCAGGTAAGAGCCTTTATTAAGGCAGAAAAATGTCATTATTCTTCAATCCTTATGGGGTCTTGAAATAGCTGCCGGTGGCCCTGTTCAAGGTAACCAAGGTTCTCTAGGCAAAAAGTAGTCAGAACATACCTGTATGGCCACTCATTGAAACATTTGTTGGATACAGTCTTGTGGACCTGTTCTGAGATGGACTACAGCTTGTGCAGATCCTTTGAAATTGTTTGGAACACTACCAGGCTTGGTCTTATGGGAAAGAGTTTGAAACTATTGATCCTGAAGGATCTTTAGGGCTAAGTATGGCCACCTATGGATTATATCTATATCTCTCCTTGTTGGTTAAGTCCTCTCAGGAAAAAATATCATCAGTGACATTCTACCAGGCCGACCAAGTGGCGAACTCAAGGATATTCGGGGACTATTGGTTTCTGCTCAAAGAGTAGGTGACTGTTGTGTACAAGATGACTTTTGCACAAGTTCATCTTGTATAGCAGTTTTGCCTATTTCTGGATCAGGAGGCCCTGCTCAAGGTCTTGAGGTCATCGCATTTTTGTGTGAAGTCCATCCCCTAGCTGCCATTGGTGCAATGGTGTAAGTAATTATGGGTACGCCAAGGTATGCCTATGGAATACCACTACTTTGTGAGCTCACATGGACTCCCAGTAGGATTCTGAGTATATTTCAATAGGTTACACTTTTAGTACTCTTTGTGGCACAAAGGATCAGATTATTTGCAGGATCACTGACTTTTGATTATTTCTGCTCATCCCACAAGACCTGACAGGGTAGGTATAACTCTGGCATTGCTCTCTGAAACAATATCATTTGATGTCTCTATTGCTGAGCCTGCCCTATGGAACAGAATAAGCCCCAGGATTTAGATGGCATTACCCTCTAAGGCCTTGAAATTTGGTAGGTGTTGGCATTTGGTAGGTGTTGGTTGAGCCTGTTCTACAAAGCTTTAGAAAAATGACCATGGTTACCCTTCCACATATTTTTTGTTATTCATTTTAATCTGATGTTATCAGCCCTAGAATAGAATAGAATAGAGTAGAGTAGAGTAGAGTAGAGTAGAGTAGAGTAGAGTAGAGTAGAGTAGAGTAGAGTAGAGTAGAATAGAATAGAATAGAATAGAATAGAATAGAATAGAATAGAATAGAATAGAATAGAATAGAATAACAGAGTTGGAAGGGACCTTGGAGATCTTCTAGTCCAACTTCCTGCTTAGAAAGGAAACCCTGCATGTCAGAACCAGTAGAGGAAATTTTGAGTAGTTCAGAGAACCGGTAAATACAACCTCTGGTTGGCCCTGCCCCCATCTATTTGCTGCCTCCTGAATCCCAGCTGATTGGAGTCCCAGCTGATCGGCTGGGTCTTTTTTAGTTGCTTTGCACAGGAGAATGGAGTTGGAAAGCAGATTACAGGGGTGGGGTGGAAATGGAGATTTTACAGTTTCCTTCCCCCACCACACCCACCAAGCCACACTACGCCCACCAAGCCATGCCTACAGAACCAGTAGTAAAAAAAAATAAATGAATGCCACCACTGCCCACACCACTTCGGACAAAAAGTTATCCAATCTCTTCTTAAAAACTTCTAGTGTTGGAGCATCCACAACTTCTGGAGGCAAGTAGTTCCACTGATTCATTGTTCTAACTGCCAGGAAATTTCTCCTTAGTTCTAAGTTGCTTCTCTCCTTGATCAAGCCATATAAATTGATTAAATAAACTTACAAGCTGTTTCAAATATTCCAAGTTTGACACCAACTCTGGACATCCTTAGGTCAAAGCAAAATACTCAAGACAAGCACACATCTCTTAAGAGGTTGCTAGAAGAAAATGCGATAACAGCTGCCAGACTGAGGATTCATATAATATATAGTATATAATATAATAATAGTTCTATCAACCACAGCTTGTCTGGATGCCTATATATGACATTCTGTGTTGAAGGCACGCTGTTGACCAGTGAACCCAAGAAGAATGTTATTATCCTCCTCTCCTGTGTCTAGGTTTCTTAGTTTCTCTGGCTATCTGGCTGGAATCTACAGAGACAAGCAGCAGGACAATACAAAGCCTTTGGATGTGAGCCAGCTAGCTGTTCTTCTATATTACCTTTACTAAACTAAGTGCTCTTTTTACTCCAATCTGTCCATTTGACTCACAATAGAATGAATGTAAAATGTAACTGAAGTCAAAGCAGGTTGCAAAAGGAAAAGAAAAATTCAGCCTGACCAACATTGTACCATTAAGGTCATTGTCAGAAAGAACAGACTTTGCTAATCCAAAGGGAAGAAAGCTTTGCAACCGATCTGAAATACAGAGGAAGGATTTTAAGGCCCCAGTGCTACCATCAGATCATCTGTTTCGCAAATCACCAAAAAACATTCAGAGTACTGCAACTGTGTAGTTCCATTTTTTTTTTTAATGAGAATGTGCCTGGAATTCTTCCACGATTAATTCTTTTATTGTCTACCCCTCCCTTTCACAAAAATTCACTAGATTCATCTTCAAGAAAAGCTAAAGAAATAATGAGCAGGAGAGCATCAGTCTTCCCAGATAAAACAGCTCAGGTATCCCTTCTAATCTCAGGATTTTTATTCAGTGCCAAAACCGGATCAAAAATTAAGCTATAGGAGCTTCTTTCCTTCATTTATGTAAATCGTGTGCCAAGTAAAATATGCCATGCAGATCATTAAGGAACTAAAGATGTTTAAAGTCTATTGTACCAAGAAGAGAAATGGCAATTGTTACGGGGAACAAACTTAAAACAAGGATATTTAATAGCCTCTCATTCACACTGACAAGATTGCATAGGGTCTGAGGTTGTTTTGCATCTAACAGGTGAAACTCGAAAAATTAGAATATCGTGCAAAAGTTCATTTATTTCAGTAATGCAACTTAAAAGGTGAAATTAATATATGAGATAGACTCATTACATGCAAAGCAAGATAGTTCAAGCCGTGATTTGTCATAATTGTGATGATTATGGCTTACAGCTCATGAAAACCCCAAATCCACAATTTCAGAAAATTAAAATATTACATGCAATCAATAAAACAAGGATTGTAAATAGAACAATATCGGACCTCTGAAAAGTATAAGCATGCATATGTACTCAGTACTTGGTTTGGGCCCCTTTTGCAGCAATGATTGCCTCAATGTGGCATGGCATGGAAGCTATCAGCCTGCTGAGGCGTTATGGAAGACCAGGATGCTTCAATAGCGGCCTTCAGCTCTTCTGCATTGTTTGGTCTCATGTCTCTCATCTTTCTCTTGGCAATGCCCCATAGATTGTCTATGGGGTTCAGGTCAGGCGAGTTTGATGGCCAATCAAGCACAGTAATCTCACGGTCATTGGACCAGGGTTTGGTACTTTTGGCAGTGTAGGCAGGTGCCAAGTCCTGCTGGAAAATGAAGTCAGCATCCCCATAAAGCTCATCTGAGGAAGGAAGCATGACGTGCTCCAAAATCTCCTGGTAGATGGCTGCATTGACCCTGGACTTAATGAAGCACAGTGGACCAACACTAGCAGATGACATGGCTCCCCAAATCAATACAGACTGTGGAAACTTCACATTGGACTTCAAGCATCTTGCAGTGTGTGCCTCTCCATTCTTCCTCCAAACTCTGGGTCCTTGGTTTCCAAATGAGATGCAAAAGTTGCTCTCATCAGAAAAGAGGACTTTGGACCACTGAGCAACAGACCAGTTCTGTTTTTCTTTAGCCCAGGTAAGATGCTTCTGATGTTGTTTGTTGTTCAGGAGCGGCTTGACAAGAAGAATACAACATTTGAAGCCCATGTCCAGGATCCGTCTGTGTGTGGTAGCTCTTGATGCACTGACTGCAGCCTCAGTCCACTCCTTGTGAAAGTCCCCAACACTTTTGAATGACCTTTTCCTGACAATCCTCTCCAGGCTGCGGTCATCCCTGCTGCTTGTGCACCTTTTTCTTCCACACTTTTCCCTTCCACATAACTTTCTATTAATGTGCTTTGATACAGCGCTGTGGGAACATCCAACTTCTTTTGCAATTACCTTTTGAGGCTTTCCCTCCTTATGGAGGGTGTCAAGGATGGTTTTCTGCACAACTGTCAGGTCAGCAGTCTTTCCCATGATTGTGCTTCCTTCTAAACCAGACTGAGAGACCATTTAAAGGCTCAGGAACCCTTTGCAGGTGTTACAGCTTAATTAGCTGATTAGAGTGGGACACTTTGAGCCTAGAATATTGAACCTTTTCACAATATTCTAATTTTCTGAGTTTGTGGATTTGGGGTTTTCATGAGCTGTAAGCCATAATCATCTCAATTATGACAAATCACGGCTTGAACTATCTTGCTTTGCATGTAATGAGTCTATCTCATATATTAGTTTCACCTTTTAAGTTGCATTACTGAAATAAATGAACTTTTGCACGATATTCTAATTTTTCGAGTTTCACCTGTACAATGCTTGCAAAAGAGAAGGTGTGGTTTGGATCTCATGGTCAAGAATGCCATCATTACTTCTTTTTTTAACCACCCCTTCAGATATCTCTGACATATTATTTACCATGTTCCACCAAAAAAGGCACCAGGTCTTATTTTCGGGGGAAGTCATCCACTGACTAACTTCACTTGCATGTGTTGCCCCTGGCCTCCTTTTCACTGTCAGAAGCCTTCAGGAACTTCTTCTGCAATGGCAAGGCCTCTTGCAGCTGATAATAGAGCTCCAGATCGACCCCGTTATTTGTCAACCTAGCAGTTCAAAAGCAACTTAAAAAATGAAAGTAGAAAAATAGGGACCCGTTTGGTGGGAAGGTAACAGCACTCCGTGTGCCTTCAGCATTTAGTCATGCCGGCCACATGACCACAGAGATGTCATCGGACAGCACTGGCTCTTCAGCTTAGAAACGGAGATGAGCACTGCCCCCTAGAGCCAGAAACGACTAGCATGTATGTGCAAGAGGAATCTTTACCTTTATCCAGTATTGGTTGCTGATTGGTATCCAGGTATACTTTAAGACATTGGTTTTGACTAGAAAACATATGCGGGAGAACCTTTGCCTTTAAGCTTGAACTATTTTGAACTGATTAAAGTTATGACTCTGCTTAACGGCAAATGGAAATTTTCCTGCAATTCGGCTAAAAGCATTTTTCTCCCACTTACATTTTTTTAAAAAAAAGAAATGTACTTTTTGCTTAATTGAAGGGCTGTACCGAGAACGATTACTTTTCTTTAACAACTTCTCTCATATTCATTCTAACTGAAGGATTTAAAAAAGCAGTTGCTTTCCAGAAAAAACTGTAAACTCATTTTAAGGGGAAAGAAGCTGCTAACTGTACAGCCTCATAAAAAAGGGTGTTGATTGGATATCTGTGATAGATGCATTAAAAAAACAAAAACTCTACTGTGAAAAGGAATTATAGGCAGTCCTCGAGTTATGGCCGGAATTGAGACCGGAATTTCCAGTGATTGTTAAGTGAGTCAGGCCCGATGTTACAACCTTTTTGGCCACGCTTGAAATCACTGCAGTTAAATGAATCAGGTGGCTGTTCGGCGAATCTGGTTTTCTCCTCACTGACTTCGCTTGTTAGAAGCCAGCTGGGAAGGTCACAATCACATGGCTATAACTGTTGTAAATCAATAGGGATAGGCTACTGCAGGTTTGGGCAAACCCATAGCTAATGTTATGGCCAGTTTGGTGAACCGCCAAATCCCACCCCTGACTGGTCCCGCTCACCCCAGCCTGCCCCACCCCGCCCCTCCCAGGAGTCTCCATGTGGCCAGTTTTGGATGTGAGGTAAAAACGCCCCCCCCCCCCGAAGTTCTGGAAGTCCAAAAATGGGCCCATTTCCAGCCACCGGAGGGCCTCTAGAACCCAGGGGGGGCTGTTTTCACCTTCCCCGGGAGCCTGGGGAGGGCAAAAATGCCCCCCTACTGTGGTACAGGAGGCCTATTAGGCCATGCCCACCATGGTCACGCCCACCCAGCGCCTAGGCAGAGAACCAGTTGCTGACATTTTTGAAGCCCACCCCGGTAAATAAACGCTGGTAGCCAAGCACTGGAATTTTGATACACATGACCGCAGGGATGTTGTTATGGTTGTGAGGATGAGGAATGATTGTCACTTTTTTTTTGAGGCCTGTTATAATGGTCACACTAAATGAATGGTTGCAAGCAGAGGACTACCTGACTTTCATGCTTAAAACGGGGATCAAAATTCACAGTTTCCTAGTGATTGACCCACAGTCATCCAACTGGCTTTCATGCCTAAGGCAGGGACTAGAACTCACCATTTCCTGGTTTCTCTAGCCCGGTTCCTTAATCATTAGACCAAATTGGCTCTCTAAAAATGCAGATGCTGTGACCTGTGTTAACCTGTCTGAAAGTCACAAACAGCCTTTGTACAACGTGCTTAACTTGATTATGGAATCAATGCCATTGATTCCATTGATCTGACCTCAGCTCTCTCCCTGCATTTAGATGTTTCTTACGGGAAAATAAAGAGTTGTTCTACTTCAGATTTTTCAGAAGTGTCAAACGAACTAGAAAAAAAAAACCCAACAGAAATACAAAGAGCTTCAAGAATGAATCCAAACAGAGTGAATGACTTTGCTTCTCTCTGGCAAATTGAAAGAAAAGAAGGACAAGTACAAAAAATGGAAAGAAGGACGTACAACTAAGGCAGAATATCAGCAGATAGCCAGAATCTGCAAAGATGAAGTCAGGATAGCAAAAGGTCAGAACGAACAAAGACTTGCAACAAAAGTCAAAGATAATAAGAAAAAGTTTCTTCCAACAAAAAAAAAAATAACAAGAAAAAAATCAAGGAAACAGTCAGTCCACTAAAGAGAGAAGATGGCAAGGAAGTAACAGGCAACAGAGAGAAAGCAGAGCTGCTTAACTCATTCTTTGCATCCGTCTTCACGCAAAAAGAAACTAAAGCTCAACCCACCAAAAACATAACTGTAAAAGACAGACCAGGAATAAAAGTTAAAATAAGCAAAAAAATAGTAAGAGAACACCTGTCTGATCTTGATGAAAACAAATCACTGGGGCCTGATAGATCACATCCCAGAGTTTTAAAGGAGCTGGCAGAGGTCATCTCAGAACCACTGCACCATATCTTTCAAAAATCCTGGAGCACCGGGGAACTACCAGAGGACTGGAAAAGAGCTGGTGTGGTTCCCATCTTCAAAAAAGGAAAAAAAACAGACCCAGGAAACTATAGACCAATCAGCCTAACATCAATACCCGGGAAGATACTGGAAAAGTTAATAAAAAAAACAAATCTGCCAACATCTAGAAACAAGTAAAGTAATAACTAGCAATCAGCACAGGTTTGTTAAAAACAGATCATGCCAAACCAATCTTATTTCATTCTTCAACACAGTGACTAAATTAGTAGACCAGCAAAATACTGTGGACATAATATATTTAGATTTCAGCAAAGCATTCGACAAAGTAGACCGCAACCTACTTCTTAGTAAGCTAGAAAAAAGTGGAATAGATAGCACCACCACCAGATGGATTTGCAACTGGCTGGCAAACCGTACTCAATGAGTAGTCCTTAATGGGTCTAAGTCTACATGGAGGGAAGTAAGCAGTGGGGTGCCACAAGGTTCCGTCTTAGGCCCAGTACTCTTCAATATCTTCATTTACGACTTAGATGAGGGAATAGAAGGAGAACTTACCAAATTTGCAGATGATACTAAGCTGGCAGGAATAGCTAACACCCAAGAAGATAGGCTCAAGATCCAGATGGATCTTGACAGACTAGAACACTGGGCCATATCTGACAAAATAGAATAGAACAGATAGAATAGAATACTTTATTGGCCAAGTGTGATTGGACACACAAGGAATTTGTCTTGGTGTAAATACTCTCAGTATACATAAAGAAAAGGTACATTCAAAATGAAATTCAATGTAGAGAAAAGTAAAGTCCTACATCTAGGCAAAAAAAACCACCAAAAGTACACATATAGACTGGGTGAAACCAGGCTCAATAGCACTAACTGTGAGAGGAATCTTGGAGTCTTAGTGGACAACCAGCTAAATAGGAGCCAGCAGTGTGCAGCAGCAGCCAAAAAAGCTAATGCAATCCTAAATTGTATTAACAGAGGGATACAATCAAGATCAAGGGAGGTACTAATACCACTCTATAAAGCCTTAGTAAGACCACACCTAAAGTACTGCATTCAGTTTTGTTCACCACATTATAAAAAAGATGTTGAGACTCTAGAAAAAGTACAGAGAAGAGCAACTGGAACTGGGCTTGGCTAGTCTAGTGAAGAGAAGGACCAGGGGAGACATGATAGCAGTCTTCCAATATTTAAGGGGCTGCCACAGGGAGGAAGGGGTCAAGCTATTTTCTAAAGCACCTGTAGGCCAGACAAGGAATAATGGATGGAAACTGTTCAAGGAGAGATTCAACTTGGAAACAAGGAGAAACTTTCTGACAGTGAGAACAATCAACCAATGGAACAGAAGTTGCCCTCAGAAGTTGTGGAAGCGCCATCACGTGAGACTTTCAAGAAGAGATTGGACTGCCATCTGTCAGAAATGGTGTAGGGTCTCCCGCTTGGGTGGGGGGTTGGACTAGATGACCTACAAGGTCCCTTCCAACTCTGATTATCTGTGATCTGTTATCTGCTTCCTGCAAAGGTTTCATCATCTGTCCTTTATACCTTATGGGAGGGGCAATCACCTCCCAGCTTACTCCCGAATTGCCCCTTTTGTTTCAGCTGCTCTTGCCTTCTAGCAGCTCTGTGCACATGCGCACTGGGAACAGACTCCCCTTGTTCCTCTGCCTCGCTGCTGCCAGACTCCGGAGGCAGCACCCCACCCCACTCCCAAATGGTCCTGGCCCCATCTCTGCATCGGATGCAGGACCCTCATCCGAGTCCTCTCCAGACTCCTGGACTGATCCCCGTTCTTCCCCACTATCCGATTCCGTCTGAACTGGCTGCCAGCGAACCACAACACTCTCACACTATGGGTGTAATCAAAGTAGTTTTAGCACCAGTAGCTGTCAAGAAATCAGGAACTGCTTCTTGGAACTTTGCTATCACTCTAATGCCCAGATCAAACTGCAACTATTATCTAAATTTCTCCCCCCACAATATATATATATATATGGAACTTTGGTTATTCTGGTTTTCTCCCGCGTAAGATTGGAAGTATCTAGGCAACGTTTTGATGAAGTCTCATTCATCATCTTCAGGCTTGTGTCTTCTGCTCTGTGCTTCTCAGAGTAAATTTCAATGACTCTGAGAAGCACAGAGCAGAAGACACAAGCCTGAAGATGATGAATGAGACTTCATCAAAACGTTGCCTAGATACTTCCAATCTTACGCAGGAGAAAACCCGAATAACCAAAGATCCACATACAAATACCCATGAGAACCTCAGTATGTATGTGTGTGTGTGTGTGTGTGTGTGTGTTTATATATATATTTACAGATACTCCTCAACTTACAATAATTCATTGAGTGGCCATTTGAAGTTACAACCACATTGTAAACAGTGAGTTGTGGCCGTTTTCCACACAGCTGTTGCAGCTTCCCCATGGTCACGTAATCAAAATCCAGACACACTTGGCAACTGACGTGGATGCAGTCTCCCGGGGTCATGTGATCCCCTTTCGCGACCTTCTGACAAGCAAAGTCCAATGGGGAAAACGGATTCGCTTAACAACTGCAGTGATTCGCTTAATGGTTGCAAGAAAGGTTGGGAAAAGGGGGCAAAGTTCACTTAAATGGCTCACTGAGCAACATAAATTTGGGGGTCAATGGTAGTCGTAAGTTGAGGACCACCAGTTCTATAGTTCTGGCACACACTGTGAGAAGTTAAAATGTCACTTCCAAGCGACACAACAGGCAGAAGGGGTGGCTACTACCTTTTCTACCAAGATGGCCCTAAACTAGAAACTGATTAGAAATTATATTATTTTACTGTAGAAATTTGGGATTGAGGATCATGGAGATAGCGCTCTGAACCCTTGAAACTGACTATACATTTCCTAGCTGTTCCTCTAAAATATTTACAGACCTCTCACATCCCGGACATAAACTGTTTCAACTCCTTCCCTCAAAATGACGCTATAGAGCACTGCACACCAGAACAACTAGAAATACAAATACAATTCTTTATTGGCCAAGTGTGATTGGACACACAAGGAATTTGTCTTGGTGCAAAGGCTCTCAGTTACATAAAAGAAAAGATACATTTGTCAAGAGTCAAGAATCATAAGGTACAACTAGACACAAGGACAATTTTTCTCTGAGAGCCATCACTCTGCTAAACAAATAATTCCCTCAACACTGTCCAACTATTTACAAAGTCTATTTACTATTAATCTTCTCATCACTCCTTATCACTCCTTATCACTTGTGACTGTATGACTGTAACTTTGTTGCTTGTATCCTTACGATTTATATTGACTGTTTCCTAGTATGATTTGATTGCTTATTGTACCCTATGACTATTGTTAAGTGTTGTACCTTATGATTCTTGCCTCTTGACAAATGCATCTTTTCTTATATGTTCACTGAGAGAATTTCCACCAAGACAAATTCCTTGTGTGTCCAATCACACTTGGTCAATAAAGAATTCTATTCTATTCTATTCTATTCTATTCTATTCTATTCTATTCTATTCTATTCTATTCTATTCTAAAATCTCAGAGTCAGCATCTGCTACTTTCTGGATTCCAGCGTGTAAATGACCAGACTTCAAACTTACACAAAAGTAGGGCTTAACTGTCTCCTTGAAAAGCTATTTAAGAAAGCCTGTTTGAAATGCCTCCAAATACTGAAAATTCCTCATCTTCCAACCTAGGATCAAAGGCTGTGTTTTGAAAAAGGATTACAGGTTTCGAAAAAAGGGGAAGAGCCAAATCCCATATGTTCAAGGAGATGAGCAGGGATGTGGGTTTTTTTTGGGGGGGGGGGTGGCGAGAAAGAAAGAGAGGGGGCATTAACGCAGAAGCTGGCAAACCTTTGGCTGGTGTTGGACAGGAAGAAGGAGAGTTTAAAAGCAGGCCAAGACTGCCAGCACACCGATTGAGGAAAAAGGAAACCCAGCAGCTAAACACAGCTCCAGAGTCTTTTATACTCCTTCCCATCCTCTCTCACAACAACTCTGGCCACCGAGCACATCTACAATCCAAGATGCTGCTGTCATCCAGATCGAGGATTCTCTTGGTTAATCCCTGCCCTCCCTTCCTGACCCCCCCCCCCCAAAAAAAAAAAAAGAAACCCAGAACAAAACAAAAAAGTAACTTGCCCTGGAAAGCAGTTGCCCCTGTGCAAAATTCTCCCCTGTAATCTCCAATTCCATCTGCCGATTGCCTGGTTGCGGTACCTTTGGTTCTACTGTTCCCCATTCATTGGGTCCTCCAGAACAAACAACAGTGAATGCCGATCACAAGTGAATTCCTGGTACTGCAGCCGCCTGCCAGGAATTACCCCCATAATTTAACCTGACGGCTGGCACAGCAGTGGCAGCGCGCAATCCTTTGCCACGCAGCGAGGTAGCCGCTTGTGCAATAACAAACAACCCGATCAGACGCAGCATCTTCCTCTGGGTCTTTTAAGCTAGGATAGAGAATTTCTGCTCTCCATCTCCCTCTATGCACACTTTTCCTATTCGCGTCTCTAAATTAAAGAGAGAGAGATACACACACACACACACACACACAGAGAGAGAGAGAGAGAGAGAGAGACAGACAGACAGACAGACAGACAGACAGACAGAGAGAGAGAGAGAGAGAGAGAGAGAGAGAGAGAGGCAGACAGACAGACAGACGGATGGACGGACGGAAGGAGGGGGAGAGAGAGTGTGTGTAAAACTTACAATCTGTAGCTTTCCTGTCCGTGCTGGAAGGAAGAGGACGATTTCAGACGATGGGTCCCACGAGCGATGCAGTCCAACTCCAGTTGCCAATGGAGCTGAATCATTTAGCAGCTCCTGTTCAGCAATTAGTGCTGGGAACCAGAACTAACCCAAGAATATTCCTTTTCTTCTGCTAAACTAATGCCGTAGACACTTTTGCAGTCCGGCTGACAGCGAAGGGAGCTGCTGCATCAGGGCTGCCTTTCACAGCTCTGGGGCGCAAAAAGCTTCATCTCATGACAGGAAAAGACTTGCGGTTTTAATCCCTCCACAGCTCCAGCGGAGGGGGGTCTCTTTTCTCTCTCTCTCTCTCTCCCCACCCCTCCACTTCCCACCACCACCAACAGGCAACCAGAGGAGAAGGATTAGCGCGCGCACACACACGTGGGAGGTCAGTACATCTGGAACAAAAGAGGACTCCGAAGCCACGTTGGTGCACCGGAGAAACTCGGCTTTCAGTACAGCAGCTCGCAGAGTGCTTTCCCTCTTCCTCCCTCCCTCCCGCCCTCCCTCTTGGCTTCTGCAGTTCTTCCCTCCTCTCTTTCGTTTTCTCGCTCCCTCCTTCAGTCCCAACCAAGGCAGCTGATAACAGGGACAGGGAGGGAGTTTCTCGAGTGTTGATGGAGCCCAAACTTGGATAGCTTCTAGACTCTTGGAAGGAGGTGGTGAAATCGAAGAAGTTTCATATTTGCCCAAGGAGTCAACTTCTCCTTGCAGAATGTTTATCACGATATCCAGCCAGTCTCTTAACCAGGTTCTCATGCCAGGATTTTCTGACTACTAAAGGCATGGGTACCGGATTCCTCATGACTCTCTTTTTATTTATTTATTTTCAAGGCATTTATGAGATCATTCCCCTCCTTGTTCTCACTTGAGGGGCAGTGGGAGAGGGTATTGCAGGAACCAAGCCCAGCACTCCTTTCTAATTGAGTTGTCATTAAGGAAAGAAGGGAGGATACCAATTAGTAGGAAGCAGTGGTGGGATTAGAAAAAAAATTTACTACCGGTTTTGTGGGCGCGACTTGGTGGGTATGGCATGGCTTGGTGGGCATGACTTGTTGGGCATGGCAGGGGAAGGATACTGCAAAATCCCCATTCCCTCCCCACCCCACTAACCTGCTTTCCAGCTCCGTTCTCCTGTGCTGGGCAACCAAAGAAGACCCATCCAATCAGCTGGGACTTGGGAGGCAGAGAATAGATGGGGGCGGGACCAGTCAGAGGTGGCATTTGCTGGTTCTCTGGATTACTCAAAATTTCCGCTACCGGTTCTCTAGAACTGGTCAGAACCTGCAGAATACCACCTCTGACCTGATGAATATACTACCTCTGGTAGGAAGGCAGGATGATTAAGTGCATATTGCATTGTCATCTCTTGGTGGCAAAATCCAACTGAATCTACCCTTTTGGCCGTAGAGTTATTGCAGGAAATTGCAGGAGAAACTAGAGCAAACAAGCAAGGTTGAGTGCCTATCAAAGCACCCAAAGATGAAGACAGCTGCAGGGCTTGTAACAAGGTGCCCTCAGTATATTATTATGATTGGCTGAACAGCCAGCCAGATATTTAGACTGGATTTGGCAAACATGACAGAGAAGGCACATGTCCTCAGTCCCATAAATTGTCCACACTTAATATAAAGGACCTGGAACACACCCACTCTACCAGAGCATATCAGGTGGGCAGAAACAATTGGAGATATATCTTCATTCTTCCCATCTCTTCCTTTCTCTCTGTCTCCAGCCCCTTTACCTACCTTGGGGGAGAAGGAGAGGAGATTGTAATGCCATCTTGTTGCTCTTGCTGTCATTCCTTACAGGTAGGGGAAAGTCAAGAAACAAGACACCACAAATACTACTAGAAGTTTAGTTGTTGTTGTTGTTGTTGTTGTTGTTGTTGTAGGGTATAGTTATAGAATCTTGAAACCCTGCCAAAATTTCCTTCTGTTCCTCTTAGAGTGGATGTAATCAAGATGAAGTTATCTTGAGTCTTTTTTTCCTCCTTTCCAAGGGCTAACATGTTTATTGTCTCTTACCTACTAACGGGTATTACCAACATTAATTTTTTCTCTGTATACTTGTGTACAGTCAAGTCTGCCTTACCTAAAGGAAGTGAGTGAAGAAACCACAGCAGTGAGAAGTAGCAGTTTTATTCCAAGATGCCATGGCATCACTAGTATCTTATTGAGTTGGAACTTTGGCAGGCACCAAACATTTAGAATATAGACTAAGATTTGGAAAGAACCTTGGAGGTCTTCTAATTCAACACCCTGCTTGAGCACAAGATCCAATATCATTTCAGATAAATGATTGTCCAGTCTCTTTTTGAAAGCCTCCAGTGATGGAGCCCCCACAAGTTCTGAAGGCAACTGGTTCCACTGGTTGATTGCTCTTACCTTTAGGAAATGTCTTCTTAGTTCTAGGTTGCTTCTCTCCTTGATTCGTTTCCATCCATTGCTTCTCATCTTGCCTTTTGGTGCTTTGGAAAATAGTTTAACCCCCTCATCTTTGTAGGAGCCCCTCCAATAATGGAACACTGCTATCATGTCTCTCCTAGTCCTTCTTTTCATCACACTAGACCAGGGGTGTCAAACTCAGTCATCACGGTGGCATCATGGGACATATTGGGACTTTTTCCCCCTTTTGCTAAACCGGGTGTGGGCGTGGCCAGCACATGACAGATCTGTCCTACAGACTGGGAGTTTGACAGCCCTGCACTAGACATACACTATATTTACTTTAACTTTACCTTTGGCTCCAGGGCTTTAATCATCTCAATAGAGAACCTTACAAATTAGACCAGTGTCCTGCAAGTAAGCCACATGTCCAGAGGTGATATTCAGCGGGTTCTGACCAGTTCTGGAGAATCGGTAGTGGAAATTTTGAGTAATTCAGAGAATCAGCAAATACCACCTCTGACTGGCCCCGCCCCCATCTATTCTCTGCCTTCCGAGTCCCAGATGATTGGCTGGGTCTTCTTTTGTTGCCCTGCACAGGAGAACGGAGCTGGAAAGCAGGTTAGTGGGGTGGGGAGGGAATGGGATTTTGTAGTAACCTTCCCCCAGGAGTGGGGAGGAAATGGAGATTTTACAGTATCCTTCCCCTGCCATGCCTACCAAACCACGCCCACCAAGCCATGCCATGCCACGCCCACCAAGTCACAGCCACAGAACTGGTAGTAAAAAAAATTGAATCCCACCACTGCACATGTCCAATGATCACGTCCCTTTTCAGGCAAACCTAAGAGCAGTCAACACATGAAGCAGAAGGAGGACCTACCATTTCTTCCCATAGGGTCCCTTCTATACCCTTTCCCAGTAGTACCACCATTGAATTCCTCTCAGTATTACTTTGATGAGAACCCAATATGAGAATATCTGTAGCTCAGGGTCAAACTGTGGAATTCTTGATGTTCTCTGAGCTTGCTGGTTTCCATATGATGGAATAGGAGGTTGCCTAATTGGACAATGAAGTCTGCAAGTAAACAACCAAGCTTCAGGTTTTTCAGAGTTAATTCTTCTAAAGCCCCTCACAATCCCTCAACGTAAATAGAACTATTTATTGGCAGGGCCAAACACTTACAAAAAATCCTATAATTAAACACAAATCAGGAGATCAGCTGGAGGAAATTTGGCATCAGTTTGCCATCTGTCTTGCTCTTCTTAATGGTAAGGCTGGCCTTAGGGAAAGGAGCTACTCCTGGTTTAAGTTAATCCCATGTCAATATTTGATTCCCAGCAGCTAATTAAATAACTAAAAAAAATCAAAGAGTAAGAAGAAGCCTAAGTCTACTTAATGAACCACAAACCATGGAAAGAGCTGACCAAGCAAATGTCTCCAAATTCATCAGTCAAGAAAGTCAAATCATACTTTACAGGAGATAAGACAAACCAAAATATAATGTTTTGCTAATCTCTGGTGGCTGGAAGGAAGATTCATCCTGGACTCAGCTGGATCTGACTACTGACTGAGTGGCATAAAACCATCTCTCAGAAATAATATTTATTGGAAAAGCATATTTTGCATTCCTGGATGGCAAACTAACATACCCCTGGTCAAACAGAGATAATGGCTGTGGCAAAGATTGAAGGGCTAACAATTACACCTGTACCACAGAACCATTCCAGATGAGAAGAAGAGGAGAGATTGCCCGCTTGTGCTTTGGTTGGCTGCTCCTCCTGAGGAGACCACAGGAGAATGTGTTTTCCCTGGGTTTGAAAACTGGGAGACAATGGAAATCATAATTCTGCTGACTGCCTGGGGTTCAATCCTCACCAGCTCAAGGTTAACTCAGCCTTCCATCCTTCCGAGGTCAGTAAAATGAGGACCCAGATTGTTGGGGGACAATAGGCTGATTCTGTAAACCGCTTAGAGAGGGCTGTAAAGTGGTATATAAGTCTAAGTGCTATTCCAGAGCAGAGTCTTTTAAAGAATACTGGTTGTGCTAACTAGTGGTGGGATTCAATTTTTTTTTACTATTGGTTCTGTGGGAGTGGCTTGGTGGGCATGGCAGGGGAAAGATACTGTAAAATCTCCAGTCAGAGGTGGTATTTGCCGGTTCTCCGAACTACTCAAAATTTCCGCTACTGGTCAGAACTGGTCAGAACCTGTTGAATACCACCTCTGGTGCTAACCTCACTTTTGTAATTACTTTTGGAAATTACCTATTTAACTGTATTAAGGAAATTAGAGATCTAGTTTGAAAAACCACTTGTGAATTTACCTGCATTCTGGAACAAAAGAAAAAAAAATAACTGAAAGCTTAATAAGTAAGAAACAAAAACAAATAGCAAAAATAGAAATACGGATTTAATTTAAGAAAGATATAAATGGACTAAAGGATCCATAGAAAAGTTTAGATTTTTTAAATTATAAATAAAGATGAGAATATGGGAAGAAGAGACCGTTTGTTGTATTTTAAGAGAAAGTGATAAGTTACTAAAATTGTGTATATGTGTGATGAAGGAGAAAGTTGTTTCTTTATGTATTCCTTTTGCTTTTCTTTACTATATTCTTATTTTTTCTTTTCTATTTTTTTTTTTACTTTTCTGCACTTTTCATTTTTTTCTTTTAGTTTATATTAGCTTTTATTGTTGTTGTTGTTTTAAATTTTAATCAAATTACTATTAAAAAAAAATAAAGACTCCAGGCAGGAAAAGAAAAGAAAAGAAAAGAAAAAGCATGCCTCTCATTTTTGAACTGGAGAATAAGCATTGCATTGTACAAAATGACAGGCAATGCTATGAAATTTGAATCATTTCCTGATACTTTTGAAGAAAGGGGAAAGACATGTGGCTAAAATGGCACAAAGAAACTTACTTATATGAATGTATTCTTTACAGATGAGAAAGGAAAGTTGTCCAAGAAAATGCTTTGAAAGACTAATAGGATGAAACGGGGAAACAAGCTTATGCAGATTTACTACAAAATGAATTGTGGATTACAAGATAGAGATGGCAGTCAAAGTAGAAACACAAAGAACAAGCCAAGATAATGAACTGGATAACAACTACTTGATGGATTTACAAAAGAAGATTTTCCTCTTACTAAAGGAAGGAAGGAAGGAAGGAAGGAAGGAAGGAAGGAAGGAAGGAAGGAAGGAAGGAAGGAAGGAAGGAAGGAAGGAAGGAAGATGAAAACCTATGACACCATTTGAGTGGATCAACGGCCTGGCACGTAGATATTGAGAGAATATAAATAATGTAGAATAGTATTTAAAAAAACTTGTTCTGTATTTTTTTTTCCATAAATGGAGCAAACTATTTTATATAGTTTTGATGTATTCCTATGTTGGATGCTTCACCTCGAATCATCTGCCCAACCACCTGCCATCTCCCTCATTTTCCATGCATAAATTCCAAGACTGCTTCCCATAGTTTTTCTTTCCCCTAGAATGAGAAGTATAAGCAGTCAAAAACGTTTCCAATGTGAAAGGGTACCCAGTAATACTATCAGTTTCACTCACTATCATCTCAACAGTCACATAAGTTCAAGAACAGCACAAGAAATAATTCTAATGTTCTCAACCAACCAGATATTGTCGGTAAAAAGGTAAAGATTTCCCCGTCCATTCATGTCCAACTCTAAGGCACAGTGCTCATCTCCATTTCTTAGCAAGGGAGCCAGTATTGTCCAAAGACAATTTATGTAGTTACATGACCAGCATGGCTATCAGCCAAGGCATATAGAATGCTGTTACCGTTCCACCAAAGTGGTACCTATTTATCTACTCGCATTTGCATGCTTTTGAACTGCTAGGTGGGTAGGAGCTGAGGCAAGTAACGGAAGTTCACCCTGTTAATACTCCAGATTTTTAGCTTTTATAGGATGATTTCAAGCTACATTGTTAATTTTTGGGGGGTGTTAGTCGAATATTTACTTCCTCTTTTAAATTGATGCAGAACAATTCATGAAATTTAGCTTTAGTAGCGTGCATTTATTTTCTATTTATTAAAGCAATATTTGCACCATTGACTTTGTTGTAGTTTCTTTTAATAAGATCTATTTACTTTTTTCAGACTGATCAATTTTATCAAAGAGCATAAGCTTTCATGATCTACAGCTCACTATTTACAATCCACAAAAGCTGCTTAATGACATCCTTTTGCCTGAAAGGGTTCAAAGAACCAGAAAATAAGTTAGAAAAATATAATTTTTTTTTTGAAGGGAAGAAAATGTTGGCAGATGTTTTCTTGCCTCAGCTTACAGCTGGCAGTGACCCATCCTCAATGGAATTTTCCTTCAACAACATAAAGGTGACTTAGTCTGTTTTTTAACACCATATTTCAATTCTCTCTTATATTTCTGATAGCATCATATTCTCATTCCATAATTATTCACACACAAGAATAATCTTCCCTGCACCTGAATGTGTTTTGGAGAAACTTCTCCTTTTAAGTTACATGTCCCAATAATATTTCTTCTTTGCTTTCTCAGTGGACTATTTTTGAGGAAACATGGGAGTATATACAGGCCTTTTGGAGAGAAGAAAACATTCGGCATATTTGCATGGCATTTAACCAATACTAAAACCACGCATGTAGTTAAATGTTTGTTCCATGCAAGGACCAAGGTCAGCTACATGGCATTTGGCTAGACATCCCAGAAGTGATCCTAAATAAAAGAAATCTCCCACTGGAATCTCAGCCTCACTGAAAAAAAACACCAAAGTTTCTTAAAATGTGGCATGAAAACCACAAAATATTGCTGATTTTAGCTGTACTGAATCTTAATCTCTGGCCAGTGCCATGCTTCACAGAGAGTCAGAAGCATTTGCAATCCTTTACAGGAGGTTCATTTTTTTTTTAATGGCGATATCATAAATCTAGAATAGATAACACTTGGCTCAAAAGTAGTCACTGCAAGAAGGATCTTGGGGACAATCATTTAGATATGACCATGTGTTGCAGCTGCCAAAAAAGCCACCGCAGTCCTACCCTGCATTAGCAGAAGGATAGAATCAAAGTGATGCGAAGAAGTGTTAATACCACTTTATAATGTCTTGGTAAAACCTCACTTGGAATACTGCATCTAATTTTTGTTGCAATGATATAAAAAAGATGTTGAGACTCTAGAAAGAGTGCAGAGAAGAGCAACAAAGATAATTAGGGGACTGGAAGATAAAACATACAAAAAACAGTTGCTGGAATCAGGTAAAGGTTCCCCTCTCATATACGTGCTACTTGTTTCCGGCTCTAGGGGGCAATGCTCATCTCCGTTTCAAAGCCGAAGAGCCAGTGCTGTCTGAAGACGTCTCCATGGTCATGTGGCTGGCATGACTAAATGCCAAAGGCAGACAGAACGCTGTAACCTTTCCACCAAAATAGTCCCTCTTTTTCTACTTCCATTTTTACATGCTTTCAAACTGCTAGGTTGGCAGAAGTTGGGACAGGTAACGGGAGCTCACTCCATTATACAGAGGTAGGGATTCGAACTGCCGACCTTTCTGATTGACAAGCTCAGCGTCTTAGCCACTGAGCCACCATACACGGTGTCTAAACCAGACACTGGGTATGTCTAGTTTAATGAAGAGAAGGACTAGGGTTGACCTGATTGCATTCTTCCAGTATCTAAGGGGCTGCCACAAGATAGATGGGGGTCAACCTATTCTTCAAAACACCTGAAGGCAGGACAAAAAGCAATGGATGGAAACTAATCAAGGAGAGAACCAACCTAGAACTAAGGAGGAATTTCCTGACAGTTAGAACAATAAACCAGTGGAACAACTTGCCTCCAGAAATTATGAATGCTCCAACACTGGAAGTTTTTAAGAAGAGTTTGGACAACCGTTTGTCTGAAATGGTATTGGCTTCTTGCCTATGCAGGGGGTTGGACTAGAAGACCTCCAAGGTCCCTTCCAATTCTGTTATTCTGTTATTCTGTCCTGTTACTGAACTTCCCAACTTTGCTGTGTATATTAATGTGAAAGTCATCTAGAATCTGTCAAATCTGGAAGAATTAGGTTTTTTAAAAAAAGTACTCACCTTTTTAAGATTTGCAAAAAAAAAGGTAGAAGTTGTACACACATCCCATCATATTTTTAAAAACTAATCTTTATTGGTTAAATCCCAATCAACACTAAATTAGAGCACATCATTTCCCAACCAAGGTGCGTGGTTCACCCACCTTGATGAACCATAATACAATTTTCTTTAATCTTGGCTTAGCGTTTATGTTAAATCTAGCCAACAAATGAAAATCTTGGGTTTTTTTCCTCTCAAAAAAAATTCTTTTGCATCTCCTCAATACATGGAATCATAAATCAACCAAATAGATTGTAAAACATGCTATAAATTTTATTTGATATGTTTTGATCATGTTTAGAACAGGAGCCTTGGAGGCGCAGTAGTCAGAGTGCAGTACTGCAGGCTACTTCTGCTGATTGCCGGCTGCCTGCAATTTGGCAGTTCAAATCTCACCAGGCTCAAGGTTGACTCAGCTTCCATCCTTCCGAGGTGGGTAAAATGAGGACCCAGATTGTGGGGGCAATAGACTGGCTCTGTAAACCGCTTAGAGAGGTCGGTAAAGCACTGTGAAGCAGTTTATAAATCTAAGTGCTATTGCTATTTATAAGCACTAGAAATCACTGTAAATCTTAGAATCAGAGCTGTTCCTACAGTGAGAACTCTTCCACCTTACTATTCCCACCATTATTTGCACGCCCTGAGCAATTCTTCAGTTGCTGCCCAGAAAGTTGAAAACATTTAAAAATTTAAAACATTTAAAATTTCATTTGAAAAGAGGCAGACTTTTCTGTAGTTCTTTCTCTAGTTCATCCAGATTTCTGCAGTCTGGATGTGATAACTGAATACATGCATGTACTTGTAAAGCTGTACCAGTCAAGAATCTTTCGGACGATTATGCACCAGTTGGATGAGTAATGGCTAAAGTATGGTTGTGGTTGTTATTGTTTTGTGGCTTCCAACTCTTCATGACCTGATGGATATCATTTTGCTGAACTGTCTGTCCATAATTGCTTCTCCGAAATCTTTTTATGCTTGTCCTTGGGTCATCATTAATGATATCTAGTCTGTTGGCCTCGTTTTCTATTCTCTCTAATCTTTCGAAGCATGAAAGATTGAGAGAATAAGATTGGAGAGATTGCCCTTTTGTTATGCGTCCAAAAATCTAACTTTTAGCTCCATTATCAGTGCTTTCAGGGAGCAATCTGGGTTTATACAATCTAGACCTCCATTCTTTGTTCTTCTGATGATCTAAGATGTTCCTAACAGTTTTCTCCAGTGTCACATTTCCAAAGGATCTCTTTTTTTCCACAGCTGTAAACTTGCATTAGAGGCCTTCTAGTTTGAATCATTTAAAATGCTAACAGAACAGCTCAATACTCTGAGCAATATCAACAGGCCAAACAAAAAAAAATAAAATGAAAAAACAAAACCACACAATAGGGCATTGCTTGCCTTAAATTAAAACAACTCATCACTTACAGGGTGCTCCACATTAAAACAGAAATAGAATCCAAATAGAAATACTAGTCAGTCTAGGCAGAAATAAAGACATCAAAGGGACACTTCATCGTTGTTTTTAATTTTACCAGTGGCTTCAGCTTCTGAATCAGATTTTGTCACTTGGTTATTTTTTTTTTAAATACAAAATAAAAAGTACAGCCACCGCTTCCCCCCAAGATGTGGACATCACATTGCTCTAGGATTTTGAAGAAGTAAAACAAGCGGACTTGCAGAAACAGCTGCATAAATATTCAAAACTGCCAAGAAGCCATGTCTTTTCTCAGCTAACAGAAAAGGTGGGGGGGGGGGGATGCTAAAAAGCAGATCAGCTTTTTCATGGATAATCTATTGGCAAAAGAACATTTTAATCTTTCTGGAAAAGACCTTTCTTCAAGTTTTCTTGAAGAGTGACAACGCAAATAGGAGCTCACTCACTGTAAAATAAAAAGGCTCATGATCCCAATTAGAAATATAATACTTTGTAGGGCAAATAGACCGGCATTGAGCTGCTTGCTTTGATTCTCAATGAAGCGATGAAAATGTGCCATGGTGGCACTTGTAATTACCAGGTGCTCCATGGTGCAATATTTTCGGTTGTCATTAACTGTATCTGTAAGGCTACCCTTATCATCTTTCTAGCCTTCCTCAACCCAATGTTCAGTTTTGGAAGATGAGCTCTGGCAGATTACTCAAAAGGGGCCTCTTTTTTTTTTTTTACGTGAGCCTAATTTTTAAATGGGGAGGAAAGATATGGCAAACCTAGACAGCATACTACAAAGCAGAGACATCCCCCTGCCAATAAAAATATGTATAGTCCAGGATCTGATTTTCCCAGTTGCAATGTATGGCTGTGAAAGTTGGACCATAAGGAAGGCTGAGCACCAAAGAATTGAGGCCTTTGAACTCTGGTGCTGGAGAAGACTCCTGCGAGTCCCTTGGATTGCAAGGCGATCCAACCGGTCAGTCCTAGAGGAGATCAACCCTGACTGCTCTTTAGAAGGCCAGATCCTGAAGATGAAACTCAAAGACTTTGGCCACCTAATGAGAAGGAGGGACTCGCTGGAGAAGAGCCTAATGTTGAGAACGATTGAGGGTGAAAGAAGAAGGAGACGGCAGAGAAGGAGGTGGCTGGATGGAGTCACTGAAGCAGTCGGCCTGAGCTTAAATGGACTTCAGAAGATGGTAAACAACAGGAAGGCCTGGAGGAACGTTGTCCATGGGGTCGCGATGGGTCAGACACGACTTTGCAACTAACAACAACAATTTTTAAATAAAACAAGGGAGCAATGACTTGTTGCAGAAGAACTGATGGAAACAATTCAGCATAACAAGGCAATTTATATTAAGCTATTGTCATCTGAACCACAGGTCTACTTTGGTTGTCTCCCTTGCTTTGCTCCAGAGATACATAATCTCACCCCCTCCCATGATATTTTTTTTTCCAAAGCAACATTTTTTAATGTGACAGAAGAGAGAAGATCAAATACATGACTGAAGGATAATCAAGTTAATGACATTTAATTTAAACTAAATTTAAATCCAAATGAAATTAAAAACGAGGTTATGACCACAATGGAGCCCTTATGCGTTCGCCCCATTTTATGACATTTCATGCCACATTTGTTAAGTGAATCATTGCTGTTCTTAAGTTAGTAACCTAGTTGTTAAGTAAATCTGGCTTCCCCGTTGACTTTGCTTTGTCAGAAGATTGCAAAGGGGGCTCACACGACCCCAGGACACTGAACCGTCATAAATATGAGTCAGTTGCCAAGCATCTGAATTTTGATCATGTGACCAGAGGGATGTGCAACAGTCCAAAGTATGAAAAATGGTCCTAAGTCACTTTTTTAGTGGTGTTATAACTTTGAAAGGTCATTAAATGAACTAGAATAGAATAGAATTCTTTATTGGCCAGGTATGATTGGGCACACAAGGAATTTGTCTTGGTGCAAATGCTCTCAGTGTACATAAAGAAAACTATTACAGTGATGGCTAACCTTTCTGTCCCCCTGTGCCAAAAATGTGCCCGCACGCATGCACATGTACGCACGCATACCAACACCCATAAGGCAATGCACATGCCTCCCCCATGCCCCCTGCGCATGCATGCACAACCTCCTTTGTGCACGCCATGCATCTCTGCACATGCATGCATGACCCCCCCGTACGCCCTGTGCCTTTCTGCGCATGCGCATCTGTCTCTCACATGCCCCCCGCCCCCGGCACATGCGCAGCAGCTGCCTGACGATCAGCTGGCAGGCAGGCAGCAGGGCCCGCATGCGCAGTGGACCTGCTCCAGGGTGACAGCTCACGTGCCAGCGAAAATGGCTCTGTGTGCCACTTCCGTCACACGTGCTCTAGGTTCACCATGACAGAACTATTGTGAGTCAAGGACTTACTGTACTGAAAAGAAAATGAGTTTACTTGTTTAAATGAATTAAATGAGTTGACTCATTTAATTAAATGAGTTTGAAAATGTGGTTAGTATAATTTCTGGAGTGCGGCCTTTGAAAGGGCATCTGAAGCTCTTTGAGGCAGAAAAAAGTATTCTGGGCTGCTTTACACTAAGCAGGTTTTAGACCTGGGATGTCTCTGGCTTTGTTTTGACACTGAACGTAGGAAATGAAATTGGCATCTTCTCTGCAGAAATGGCACTCTGAGGTGCACTTTCATGAGTAAGGAAGCCGTGGAAAGGCTATTTTTGAGCAGACAGCAATTCCTGGGGTTCCAAATACAGAATTTTTTTTTAAAGCATGGATACCCATCCTCTCTGTTGTCCCAAAGTTGTTTGTTTTTCAGGAGGCAACTGGACTTTCTTGTTTTTTCTTTTGAAGACGTTTCGCTTCTCATCCAAGAAGCTTCTTCAGCTCTGACTGGATGGTGGGGAATGGAAGGATTTATATTCCTTGAAGCTGGTCATTTGCATTCTTTTAGAGCCAGGGGTATCAAACTCAATTTTATTGAGTGCCACATCAGGGTTGTGTCTGATCTTGGAGGGCTGGAATGGGTGTGGTCAGCTCAACGTCACTCGTGTCGGGGGCGCCTGTGGTGGCCCGAACACTCTGCTAGTGAAAACGGGCTCCCGATCTCCATTTTCATCTGTGACTGCCTCCTGCAACCCTCTGCCAGCAAAAACAGAGCTCGGAAGAGCCACATGCATGCAGTCCTCAAGGTACCATGGGCTGGTCCTTTGCTATTTCCAGAGAGGTCCCATGGGCCAGATCTAAGCACCCCACAAGCCGGATCTGGCCCCTGGGCCTTCAGTTTGACACCCCTGTTTTAGAGAGTCCTTGAAGCCACTTGGAGGTTAGTCTGTGTCCTCAGGGTACACCTGAGCAATGCATATGGTTGTGGAGCCTTTTTGGAACCGCTGAAAGGGTTCCTGTAGCCTGCCGTTTTTCAGGAAATCCATTCATACTCCCACACCATTCGAGGGTGTTCACCCCAAAGTGCATAGCTAAATGTCTACAGACAATCAATGTACTTTGGGGACAACCATGACCTGGATGAATGAAAATCTCTATAGACATCCTCTCTGTTCTTTAATCAAGTGTATATGTGTGCATATATGCACATATCTAGAAGTAATCAGTAGTGGGTTTCAAAAAGTTTTCCTACCGGTTTGGTGTGAGCACGCACTTTCTGCGCATGCAGCATTTGCAACTCACCATCTGCTGCAAGCCCTGTGTGTAAAACAGTTGACGCACGGCAATTGCGAAGCAGCTGAGGTTGAAAAGCAGGAAATAAAGGTAAGTATAGATCTGGGGCAGGTGGGAGGGCCCAGCAACCGATTCACTCACAGATGATCGTCAGAGCTACCGGTTTGGCCAAACCAGCCCAAACCGGTAAAATGCCACCACTGGAAATAATGCTTCCATCTTCATGACTTTACAAGTAGTCCTCAACTTACAACCATTTGTTTAGTGACTGTTCAAACTTACAATGCCACTGAAAAAAGCAATTTACAACCAGTCCTCACCCTTACGACCACCGCAGCATCCCCTTGGTCATCTGAACAAAGATGACAACTTGCATGCGTTTATGACTGTTGCAATGTGCCGGGTAACATGATCTCCATTTGCAGTCTTCCCAGACAGGCAAGGAAAGTCAATGGGGGAAGCTGGATTCGCTTAATGACCACATGATTCACTCAACAACAGCACTTTAACAATGGAAATTCTGGTCTAGATTGTGGCCATAAATTGAGGATTACTTGTAATTTAAATAGGGATATTTTAATAAACAAAACAGAAAAAAGAACCCTTGAAATGAATTCCTTTGTCACCTGCATTTGCTTCTCCACAAAATTACCTCTGTACATTGTACAATTCTTCCTACAAAGTACAAGCTTCTTACCCCTGTTACAAAAGTAGGACAATGGACAATTTGCTCTCTCAATCATGTCTTGACAGTGTTTTTTCTCCCTCTTGACTTGAGTCAAACAGATGCCCACAAAATATTCTTCAATTTTGGGAACAGGTGGACGCCACATAAGCATGAAGTCTAGACTCCATGGTGTACAGCAGGGTATGAGGTTCAACCTCACCGCTGCTTCTTGGGTGGTTTGTGAGATGTAAGCCTGGCAAACTGTCCTTCTTGGGCTTCCAAGCTCTGCTTAATCATTGTTTCAAAAGTTGTAACCATGAGTTTTCCTGGCAAAACTAGGACATTGTATAATTTTCTCAAGCAAAGTTTTCTGATGACATCTCCTGGACTGATGTTTTATTTCAGAATGATGGGACCATATGTCATTTTGGTCGTCATGATACCATGAAGAAATGTCTTGATTTCATTCTTATGGCATGATAATTGCTGGCAAACTTCAGCTCTTGCGTCTCTGCCATCGGCATGCAAGGAATCCAATCTTGCGCAAACCTTCTGCCACTTGGCAGCCTCAAGAAAACGTAAACGACGCATTTCTGCGAAATCACAATCTTGACAGTCATTTCAAGCGATCCCCTGCTTGTCCTTTTCTTCAAAATAAACTTTATTCAATTTTCCAACAATTTAAAAAACCATAAAAAACACAATGGTATCAATGTTGAAGACATCATTTACATTTCTTAACCATATTCTTATACTTACTGTATATACTCGAGTATAAGCCTAGTTTTTCAGCCCATTTTTTGTGCTGAAAAAATCCCCCTCGGCTTATACTCGAGTCAGATTCCCTCTGAAAAAAAAATGGTGTGGAGTTGCGGCCTCCGGCGGCAGCGACTCCCAACAACCCCAGCCGGGAAGGAAAGGCAAAAAGCGCTTTGCCTTTCCCTTCCCGAGCGGCGGACTGGGACGCGCGGCGGTGAGTGACTCCTGACTCAGGGGCCTCCGAGGGAGGGGAAGAGAGTGACTCCTGCCTCCCGCTGTCATCATCATCTTCTTCTTTTGGGTTAGTGAATCAATTAAACCTTTCATGATAGTGAGATCGTTTCCCAAATTAATTATTTTTATTTTTGAAATTTACCAGTAGCTGCTGCATTTCCCACCCTCGGCTTATACTTGAGTCAATAAGTTTTCCCAGATTTTTGTGTAAAATTAGGTGCCTCGGCTTATATTCGGGTCGACTTATACTTGAGTATATACGGTAATTTTCTATTACATTGCAATTATTACATATTACTTTTCCTATTAATTCTCTATTCCTTAGTCCTTGTTTATACCACTTGTTACATAGTACATTTTCTGTTAATTCTACATTCAGTGAACCTGGCTTCCCCATTGACTTTGCTTTTCAGAGGGTCACAAAAGGGATTCACATGTCCTTGGGACATTGCAAATATGAGTCAGATGACAAATGTCTGAATTTTGATCACGCGACTTTAGAGATGCCACAATAGTTGTAAGTGTGAAAAACATTTGTAAGTCACTTTTTTCAATGCCATTGTAACTTTGAACAGTCACTAAATGAACTGTTGTAAATCAAGGACTACCTGTACTCAATCAAACACAGTTATCACCTGAAGCAGAGGTTCGAATCCCAGAAGCGTATGGCTAACTGATGAAAGCTAAATAGCTTGGAATAAATCTATACAAGTATCCCTTTATTTCATTGTTGGTAAACATAAATTCAACACAAAAATAGTTTGTCGTGGAAGTGACTGCCTGCGAGGTCTCCTGGTTTGGGGCTGAAAGGTGAAAGCGGAAGGAGTATGCTCCATCCCATAATTGGATAGACCAGATTGCCCAAATAGACCGGTCTCACTGAAAAAAGACAACAACCACTTAATCTCTCCCCTGGTATAGCCGAGAAAGCAAGGAGAGTCTGTGGTTTAGAGCAGGGATCCCCAACCTTTCGGCGCTGCGGCCCGGTTCCGGCATCAGCTGGGCGCCGCGGCCGGTATCCGGCATCAACTGGCGCCACCATCTTTTTGACGAAAAAATGCTTCAGTGACATCACCGAAGCACTTTTCCGTCAAAAGATGCGGCGTTAGCTCGATGAGCTTTTTGGGTAGAAATGGCTTTCTACCGAAAAGCTCACCCGAGCGCAAGGCGCCGCCATCTTTTTGATGAAAAAGTGCTTCCGGTGAGCTTTCTACCCGGAAAAGCTCACCGAAGCACTTTTTCAAAAAGATGGCGGCGCCAACAACTCAGCGGCCGGTAAGGCTTGTTCCGACCGGTACCGGTCCGTGGACCGGCGGTTGGGGACCCCTGGTTTAGAGGTTAATACATCTACCTAATACATAAGTAGCCCAAGTTCAAATCCCAGAAAGGTATGGCTAGCTGAAGAGAGCTAAATAGCTTGAAATCTATACATATAAAAGTGAAATACGACTCATGCATCATCACCAAAATCTCCAGAACCGTAAAGCCTACAAACTTGAAATTTGGCACGTATGTTCCACTTGGCTTCTAGGTGCTCACTAAGAAAGGATTTTTCAAAATGACCATCAGAGCATTAGTATTTACTATATTATTATTAACATGCTCTGATGCTAAGGAGTTCTACTCCCCCTCCCCACCTGAAAAGAAATCTATTCCAAATGCAAAACACAAGCAGAGGAGAGGAGTCTCAGTTTTAGTTTCACAGCACTAAGCAGCTTTAGTACAGAACAGTTGAGCTAAACCAGGCCCAGGCTCCTTGCTGTCTCCTTGCTCGGCAGCGTAATTCAAGATTGTCCAAGCCCAAAATTTCAAGCCTGGTGATATAGGGTATTCTGTTGCGAGCAGAGGAGTGTAGTACTCTTCTCGTGAAATACTTCTGGACTCACTCAATTCTATTAATGTCCGATATACAGTGCGGATTCTAAACAGATGAGCTGTATTCAAGTATTGGTCTAGCAAAGGTTTTGTATGCCCTAGTTAGCAATTCTATATTTCCAGAGGAGAAGCTTCGTAAGACTAGATTTACAACTCTTAATGCCTTTTTGGCAAAGCTGTTACAGTGAACTCTGGCACTTAGGTCATTAGATATGAGTACTCCGAGGTTATTATTGTTTAATAATGTGAAAAGACACAATTTTGTTGATGGCGAGGACATAGCAAAGGTCTAGTTAGAAAGGGGGAGGCCTGCCAAAAAAAGAATATAAATGTTTTAGCCAGCCCACACCCCTTTTTTTTTACCTCTGTCATGTGTGACTAATATAAAAAGGGGGCAGAATTTCATTTGCACAACTTATAGCTGTTATCCTGGGAATTTATTTTTATTTTTATTTTAGCCCTTCTACCAGCCATCATCCCTAGTGATGAGCCACAAGAATTACACAGTGGAAGAAAAGTAGGATGTAAATATGATGAGCCACACACACGACACGGAGCAGTTATTATTGGTGCCTGCCAGTGAGTTTGCCCCAGTAGGCTTGGTTTTAGATTAAATATTTTTTAATTAAAAGAGAAAGTTAAATGGGAAATTAACATGCTTCAAGCAAGCTGCCCTCAACGTTATATTAAAGAAAGATTGCAAAAGCTACAGCTCAGCGCTTGGCTAAGCATCACCTGCCCAACCAATACGGTGCAAATTAAGCTTGGATTGGAGACAGAATCTTGGGAATTAATGGGAGGGGCAAGCAAAAGGCATTCTCATTGGTTGGATCTCTGGCAAATAAGCATCCTGTTACTGGTGAGGCTTCACACAACTGCCATCTTGAGAATGGGCAAGCCTTCACTATGGCAACCACTCCGCAATCATAATATATACCACACTGTAAACATTCTAAGTGTGTCCATTGTTGAAAAGGTGGCAATAAATAAATACTTTCAGCTTTTACCAACTGGACAGGGGTGGGGATGGTAAGCACCTTTTTGAAGAGAAAAATAGACCAGGATGAGATTTTTAAAACTCTAACCCACTGATCACTTCCAAAATTAATTATTGTTCTAAGTTTCCAAAACTTGTCTAAATAAAATAACCCTCTTCAGAGGTGGTATTCAGCAGATTCTGACCAGTTCTGGAGAACAGGTAGCGGAAATTTTGAATAGTTCGGAGAACCGGCAAATCCCACCTCTGACTGGCCCCGCCCCCATCTATTCTCTGCCTCCCGAGTCCCAGCTGATTGGCTGGGTCTTCTTTGGTTGCCCTGCACAGGAGAACGGAGCTGGAAAGCAGGTTAGTGGGATGGGGAGGGAATGGGATTTTGCAGTAACCTTCCCCCAGGAGTGGGGAGGGAATGGGGATTTTATAGTCTCCATCCCCTGCCACACCCACCAAGCCATGCCCACAGAACCGATAGTAAAAAAAATTGAATCCCACCACTGACCCTGTTCCCACCCTTACACATTCCAAGTTGTTTTGGCAAGGATATGCGTAAAAAAATTAATAATGGCAAAATATGTAAATAGTAAACACACCTAGAAGTGAGAGAGGTTATTTTATATTATTAAGGATTCAGAGTTCAGACTTCCAAATGCTGAGCTATTTCCAGTCACTAGTTTAAAAAGCTGAAACTTCAAGCAGTATTCAGGTGAATTTTCAATCTAAAAACATCTCCAGATAACAGGCCTAGTCCTTGACTTACAACAGTTCATCTAGTAACCGTTCAAAGTTACAACATCGCTGAAAAAAGTAACGTATGTGTCAGGATTCCAGCAATCGCTCTAATTAATTCATGATTCTCGAGCCAAACTTTAAAAAACTTCAAAGGATTCATTAGAGGTGACATACTGGCACTGCCCTGTACAAAGCCAACTCTGGTATACGTAATTTACAGTCCCCTGTGACACTGTTTCCCCCCTCTGCCCTGGGTGTCTCATAAACCAGATTCTCCAATTGAGCCTGTTCATAAGCTGGGTGTCATCATTCACCTTCTCCAATTAAATATAGTCACGGACAAAAACTCTGGTATTTTAGTTACAATCTTTTAAAGTTAAGAGTTGGAATGTACTTTCGCTTTCAACTGCTCTTCCAGATTTCCTTCCTTTCCCTCCCCTTTTTTTCTTTTTCTAATACATGGTTTTTATTATTTTCCACCAGCACAAATCATAATTACATTTTCAACAACATTTTGCATCAACATACAATATTATCTTATATTTTCTATCACCTAGTCGTACATACCACCAATAATTGTTATCTTTACTTATATTTGTTATTAATATCTAACTTTATCCATTTTACATATCTACATATCTATGTATTACTTTCTTAAGAATTCTCCTATGCAATCTTCACTTTTCAATCCTTATCTATATTGTCTAACCATTTGTACCATCTATGCCAAATTGAGTAATAATCAGATTCTTCTTTTTCCTTCATTTTTAGTGTGAGCATATCCATTTCTGTGCAATCTGCTATTCTTTGTAAGACTAATTCTTCTATTGGAACCTTAGACCCTTTCCACATTTCCACATTTGCGCATAAGCTATTCTGGCTGCTGTTAGAATATGTAATATTATGTATTTTATCTTTTTTGGATTTTGATAAGAGTTCTGCTTGAGTTCAATTTGATGTCCGGTAATTTCCTTTTTTTTTTAAATGGCAACTACTAAAACAGGCATAGGAATGTTTTATGAGTTGATAGTATGACCATTTTTCACAGTCATAGCCATTGTAGCATCCCCGTGATCTCGTGATCAAAATTCAGATCCCTGGCAACTGCTTCATACTTACGACCATTGCTTGTCCCAAAGTCATGTGATTCCCCTCTTGCAAACTTCTGACAAGCAAAGTCAATGGGGAAGCCAGATTCACTCACTTAGGTGGCAGGAAAGGTCGTAAAATGGGACAACGCTCACTTAACAAATGTCTCACTTAAACAACAGAAATGTTGGTCTCAATTCTGGTTGTAAGTCGAAGACTACCTGTACACACAGAATGCTTTCGTAAGTTCCTAAGTTCAGGTGAACATATGGAGATATGTAAAATGGAAGGGTTAATAAATTTGCATTTGACAGGACACGAGGATCATAGCTATATAAAAGCAAAAGGCAGATGTGCCATTAATCATGGCCTGATTTATCCATTAAGTGAGGTTACCTTCTCTCCTGCTTTGAATGATCATGCAATATTGAATAAGCTTCTCATGTTTCTAAAACATATGCCTATAACCATTACTTTGCACATTTTGACTCACTTTTCTAATTACAGTGTGAGAAGTGAGGACAGTATTTACAGAGCTGGATAATATGCCCAAAGAATCCAACTTCGAAGCATTAATCCGTTCAAAAAGTTTTGTGAATCCACCATTTGTTTTTGTGTTTTTTTGTTTTTGTTTTAAATAGCCACTATAAAATGTTGGGTCTCAGAATTTTATTATGCCTTGAAGCTGATAAGTTGAGCTTATTTTAACCATGCTCTCAGTTTATCACTGCATGTAATGAAAATAAAATAACTCCAGGGAAAAAAATCCAATAGAATCTGGAGATGGCAGCACTGAAAAAGAAGAAGAAAAAACCTTAAAATTAGATATAGGTGAAGAAGGAGGAGCCTGTAGCTTTCCATTTGTTATTAAATTCTGCTCCCAGTATTTTGTTTTATTGTTGGGGGCTGTTGGTTGAAATTTAAGATTATCTGGACAACAAATACACTATCTTTGCCACTATGTAAGCCAAAAGCCTATAAACCAACTTGGAATCTTGATGGACAACAAAGATTCTATGACCATCAAGATGAGACGTCAAATTAAACAGACCAAGCCGAGTCAAAAAACGCTAGGAAATTTCTAGAAGTCTGCCACTCTGATAGATTAACCATCATAGACACATAGACCTAAACACAGAGGTGATATTCAGCAGGTTCTGATCAGTTCTGGAGAACCAGTAGCGGAAATTTTGAATAGTTCGGAGAACCGGCAAATCCACCTCTGACTGGCCCCGCCCCCATCTATTCTCTGCCTCCCGAGTCCCAGCTGATTGGCTGGGTCTTCTTTGGTTGCCCTGCACAGGAGAATGGAGCTGGAAAGCAGGTTAGTGGGGTGAGGTGGGAATGGAAATTTTGCAGTAACCTTCCTCCAGGAGTGAGGAGGGAATGGGGATTTTGCAGTATCTTTCCCTGCCACACCCAGCCAGCCACACCCACAGAACCAGTAGTAAAAAAAATTGAATCCCACCACTGGTGGCTTTAGAACAAAGGATTCTGGGAGTTGAAGTCCACAAGTCTTAAAGTTACCAAGTCTTAAAGACTATAGGAAAAAAAGAGCAGACATTCAGCCACTGTATATAGAGGGAGTTTGTGTGGAACAGGTGGTTGAATGTAAGTTTCTCGGGACCATCATTACAAATGACCTGACTTGGAGCGCAAACACCGCTGCTTTAATTAAGAAGGCACAACAACGGTTGTATTTACTAAGGATTCTTAGGAAACAACAACTGGCTGAGAGTCTACTGACTACCTTCTATCGGAGTTCAATTGAGAGTATATTATCCTACTGTCTCTGTGTATGGTTCTCGAGCTGCACAGTGGCAGAGAAAAAGGCAATTCAGAGGGTGATCAAGACGGCCCAAAACATCATTGGCTGCTCACTCCCCTCTTTGGAAGAACTGTATAGGAATAGATTGTAAGAGGAAGATACTTAATATATTGAATGACTCCTCCCATCCAGGACATCAGCTCTTTGAACTATTACCATCAAGAAGGAGATTTAGGGTATTAAGAACAAGGAGACCAGATTTAAGAACAGTTTTTATCCAAGTGCAGTTTTGAGTTTGAATGCAGGGTCATAAGATTTTTGTGGAATTTAAATGGCTGAGAGTAATGGGGTATTTACATTTTTAATTGCATAGAGATTATTGTATGGTTGGTTGTGTTTAGTTCATTTTTTTTTTCTTTTAGTGGTGTTTGTCCAGTTTTACTTTGTGGAAGAGCACCTCATTTCGTTGCACCCGCTTGCGAGTGTAATGACAAATAAATTCTTATGTCTTTAAAGTTGCCAAGACTCTGTGGCTACCAGAAACCCTGCTATGTAGTGAGGTGGGGAGGGAATGGGAATTTTGCAGTATACTTCCTCTGCCACGCCCACTAAGCCATGCCCACCAAGCCACACCATGCCCACCAAGCCATGCCCACAGAACCAGTAGTAAAAAAATTTGAATTCCACCACTGCCTAAACAGTATCTACACCAGGGTTGTCAAACTCATGGCCTGCGGGACACATGTGTTATGTGCTGGCCTGGCCTTCCTCCCATTTAACGAAGGGAGAAAAGGTCAAGATACACCACTTGATGACAACGTGATAGTACAAGTTTGACACCCCTAATCTATACACTATGAAAAAAAGACAATCGACAAGCCAAAAAAAGGAACAAAAAGACCAAAACACTTCCTCCCAACGATTAGCACCCAGATGAGTATAGATTAACTCCAAGGTTAACATCAGACCAACAATAAAAAAATAAACAATACCTCAATCAAGGTACTTCCAAAAAAGCTAACAGTAAACAGTTCAACCAAAGAATCTCCAAGACCATCCTCACCAAAACTGATAGAGCAAGCCACTAGAATATAAACTGAGAGCAAGCCCCATTCCTTACTAGCACTGATAATGTTACCTAGTTTGGGTAATGAACGTCTGCAAGAAAACAACCAAGCTCAGAGAACACAAAGGTTCCCTCGGATATTGAAATGAAGAAGGAGCCTGGAGCTCTCCACTTGTTATTAAATTCTGCTCCAGTATTGCACTTTATTGTTGGGAGCTGTTAGATCAGCGGTCAGCAACCCATGACTCTGGAGCCACATGTGGCTCTTTCATCCCTCTGCTGCAGCTCCCTGTTGCTCAAAATATGTGTCACAACCACCAATGTGTGTGACACCCACCGGCACTGTTTGTAACTTGTTCCTTTTCTAATTTTTTATCATGTTTGAGGTCAAATACTTCCACAGTATGTTATTTTTATCGTATTTTATACTCTGCCTAGGCAAAATAGAAAGGGCTGATAGTTCATTGAAAGCATAACAAATAAATAATCTGACCCTCTTTTCACAACAGAAGAATCCAGACCTCCTAAGAAAATCTTAGTCAATTGCACCAAAGAACCGATCCACACACGTACTCAATTTTGGCATTTTTCATACTGATGTGCAAAAATATCGAACCAACATTTACTATTTATTTTATTTTTATTTATTTGGTTTGTCAATTGCTTACAAGATAATAGGCATAAGTAAAAACATAGTTATGAATACATATAAGAAAAATAAAAGAAACAATAGGACAGGGACGGTAGGCACGTTGGTGCGCTTATGCACGCCCCCTACAGACCTCTTAGGAAAGGGGTGATTCAAAGATTTCTGCAGGGCCTTATAGTGGGAATTATGGGTTCTGAAATCCAGCCCATTGGGATGAAACCAAGTTTGAGGACATCTCAGTTGGTGGAGGCTTTATTTTTTCCTGTGGCAGTGGCCAGAATCCAGAACACAAGGTACTTCTGACAAATCTGGAAAAAAAAAAAACCTTTCCCAAATAATTATCACTAGCTGACTGAAAAGACTGATGATGTGATTCACTAGAAGGCCGTTTGATATACACTGTGTTCGTGGAGGAACACACAGGGCAGAGGCTCAGTGGATTATTCCTTGTCTTCCTAACCTTTACAGCTTCACGGATTAAGCTAGATCACAAACTTTTGATGCTCTCTAGTGTTCCTGGCCACACGTTTTCTGTAGAACTAACAAGGGGTGGCAGGCCTCGTATTCCTTGTTCCAGTGGACAATTAACACCTCCTTCAGTCAAATGCTCCTCACATATTTGTGCTACGCAACCAACATAACTGAACACGGAAAGGGGAAGAGGCAAGGCCAGGAAATTGAGACACTCTTGCTGGCAGATTCATTGCAAGTTGGGCTTTTCAGCTTAGCTGGAGAAAATTATGCAAATGTCTTTAACCTGCCTTTCTTTTTCATCTGATGGCGCATCTGCCACCTGTTCTCTTTTTCCGGAAGGCCAAAATGTTGTGCGGTGAAGAGGAGGGTGGAGGGGTGGTTTTTTTTTGTGTTTTTTGCACGGAAAGGGGTGAAAAACATTACAGGGGGAAAAGTAAGGGGAGGTAGTTAATTCAATAATCCAAAGCCCCCTGCAGATCAGGCATCCTTTCACTGTTCTTTTTAGTCATTGACACTTTTCAAGGGCAACAATGCCTAGAAGGGGAAAGGGGTTTGCAGAGCTGAAATGCCAAGCAATAGAGATGTGGAATGTTTTCAGAATATGTACCAGCAATGTAACCTCTGTTTGTGCTTTAATAATTTGTGGATTAAAGCATACTTCAGTGGGCTAACAAATAAATTAGCTAGGGTTGAGGAATCATAGGTCTATGAGAAAGTGAGAGAAAGAGAGAGAAAGGGAGAAGGTCTGGCAAACTGCACGCAACCAAATAGTTCATTGCAGGTGGCTTTTTTGTACTACTTCCTCTTTTTACTTCCTCACAGCCTACTGAGCATGCCACTGCCACTAAAATAACCCCTAGGAACAGAGCATCCTCTGGATTGGTCTAGAGCAGGGGTGTCAAACTTGATTTCATTGAGGGCTGCATCAGGGTTGTGTTTGACCTTGGGGGGCTGGGGTGGGTGTGGCCAGTTTGATGTCACTCATGTCGAGGGCACCTATGGTGGCCCAAGCGCTCTGCCAATTAAAAAGGGATCCTGAGCTCCATTTTTGACTGTGACTGCCTCCTGCAACCTTCTGCCAGTGAAAATGGAGAGAATGGGAAAAATGGGAATCAGTTTGCTGTAGTGATTAAGGTGCTGGCCTAGAAACCAGGAGATTGTGAATTGCTTTAGGCATAAAAACCAACTGAGTGACTTTGGGCCAATTACTAACAGATGGTGAGTTCTAGTCCCACTTTAAGCATGAAAGCCAGCATGGTGTGATGACCCGGGGTGTGGCACAAAGGCAACACAGTCAAATAATCAAGAAGAGTCCCTTTATTTTCTCCAACCTTGCCCCCAGTATCCAGGTTAGCTTCTGGCTGGAGAAAAACTCTCCCAGGAACAGCCTTTTACTGTAGAAAATTAAGACAAAACAAGGTAAACACAAACTGTAACTTAAAGTCCAAACAAGCCAAACTGAAGTAATTAGTTTGGCAGGGCAGGAGCAAGAATTTCAAACTTGAAAGCACGGCAAAACTCACACAGTTGGGAAGATGCCAGGAACACAGATAAGCCACGACAACACAGGATAAAGTCACGTTTGCTCCCAACAGCCTGCTGCATGCAGCTTGCCCTTTTTATACACTGTGTTCCCAGCTGCAGCTAATGAAAGGAATCAGGGCCCTTTCCTCCCCGGTAAGCCAGGCAACTCACATTGCCCCTTTCTCCGTTCCTCCCTGCGTGCCCTAGGATGAAGAGGGGATGGGCCTGGGTCTTCCTCTGAATTCCCTCTCTCTTGTTCTATCTCTTCCCTGCTCTGCCCAGCCAGACTTTGCCGTTCCCCAGTTTCCTCCATAGCCAATGGAGCCACACTCCCACTCCCTGTCAGCTGTTTGGCTTCCTCCTCGGATTCAGACTCCGATAGGGGCATGACAATGGTGATTTTGGGTTTGTCCGTCTTTCTCAGCCCAACCCACCTCACAGGGTTGTTGTGGGAAAATAGGAGAAAGAGGAAGAAGCATTATGTATGTTTGCCACCAAAAGTTACTTATAAAGTAACGAAGCTAGGATGAAAAAATAATACAATACAATAAATAAAAAGGACTGTATCTCGTAGCTTGGGAGCAGCACAGGAGAATAATTCACTCCCACATGTCTGAAAAACAATGGCAGAAGTGACAGAGTCCTCTTCTGAAGAGCCTCTTTTGAAGCTCTTAAGAGCCAGACAAATTTGTAATGGGAACGTAGGCCCTATGTTTTAGGTGTTTCAAAGGCTATGAGTCAACTCTTTCCAAATCAGTCTTTATTTTGGACAGTTACACAGATAGGGTGATGAAGTTTCGGTTCAAGAAGAGAGCTGTGTTCCTCTATGGTGGCAGAAATTTAGAAGGAATCTGGTAGTACCGTTTCCATCAAAAGGTTCGACTTTAGGTGGAAAAGTTTAACCTCTTGCCTGCCAGCTTTACCATCTTGCCTGCCAATGACTTCTTCAGCTTCAACCACAAGCATACACGGGGAAACAACCAATACAAACCGCTCCAAACTCGATTGCAGAAAATACGACTTCAGCCACAGAGTGGTCAATGCCTGGAACGCCCTACCCGACTCCGTTGTTACAGCCTCAACCCCTCACAGCTTCAACCTCAAACTGTCTACCGTGGACTTCACCGCATTCCTAAGAGGTCCTTAAAGGAGGCGTGAATAAGTGCACCAGCGTGTCTACCATCCCTGTCTTACTGTCCCCATTTATCTGTATTTACTCCCTTTGTTCCTGTTTATGTTCATACCTATACTTATTATCTTGTACATGTTTGACAAACAAACAAACAAATAAATAAAACTTATGAAAGTCTACACTTTTCATAAAATGTGATCATTGGAAACAATGCTTCCAACTTTCTGAAAAAAAAACCTTTGGCAATAATATGGAATGGCTCCCACGGACTTCATTTTGTGTATGTGTGTGTGTGTGTGGTTTTTTTTTTTTTTTTTTACTTCCTCATCTGTTCTTCTGCTTAGTATTTCCTGGTGGTCTCCCCTTCAAATTCTAATTAGGTCCAACCTGCTTGCCTATTGGAGGTCTGTCAAAGTTAGCCTAACGCTGCCATCTGCTGGAAAATACAGGACAACCACAAACTTTAGATCAGAGTTTCTCAACCTTGACCACTTGTGTAGACTTCAACTCCCAGAATTCCCCAGCCAGACCACACATCTTCAAGCTCTAAAAATTGAGCAGCCCCCACCTTTCTTAATAGCCCCAGCAGGACTGGGCCAGCCTATCTACAAGACAAAAGACCTTCAGCTCCATGGTGTTGGGATTAAGAAATGACTCTCCGGGATATAATAGGATTATCTATTAGCAGGGCGCACTGCATTGCAAAATCAGCTGGAGACATTGCATCACCCTCTAGGCTTCAACCAAACTTGATTCAGACAAACATGAGCCCACATGGCCCCAGGAGAGTCTGACTACAACCAATAGAATACATTTCTTGCACAGGAACAGGAAGCTCAAGTTCAAAGCCCAAGAGAAGGTATAAATAACCCTCACTCTCCACTCCATGCGGTCAGCTACCCAGAACCTCAAACCCATGTGGTCCTGTCTGTCAATAAACCATCTTTCCAATCAGACTCCATGTTTCCAGTGTCTTTCTCCCCACTTGGAATTAAACCCAGATGGATTTTTCTTCCAGTAGTAGTATAGTTGCTGCGTTTACTGCCTATGCCATTTTATAAGCTTTTCAATGTGTGCTATGTACCACAAAAGTGAAAATGCCATAGGTTACAGAAAATTGTAGATATGTCCATTAGAAAAGGCATATATAGTAATGGCAACAGCACTTATAAACCGCTTTATAGTGCTTTACAGCCCTCTCAAAGTGGTTTACAGGGTCAGCATATTGCCCCCAACAATCTGGGTCCTCATTTTACACACCTCAGAAGGATGGAAGGCTGAGTCAACCTTGAGCCTAGTGGGATTCGATCTGCCAAATTGCAGTAGGAGTAGCTTGCAGTACTGCACTCTAACCACTGCGCCACCGAGGCTCCATATATGCAAAATACTCCCCAAATGCATCTGTATACAGGTAATCCTCAACTTACAACAGCTCATTTAGTGACCAAACTTAGGGCAACGCTGTAAAAAGCGACTTATAACCATTTTTCATACCTAAGATTGTTGCAGCGCCCCCATGGTCACGATCAAGGGCTGATCAAAATTCAGGTGCTTGGTAACTGACTCATATTTATGACAGTTGCATTGTCCCTTTTTGTGATCCCCTTTTGCAACCTTCTGACAAGCAAATGTCAATGAGGGAAGCCAGATTCACTTAACAACCAGCTTACTAACTTAACAACCGCAGTGATTCATTTAAACAACTGTGGCAAGAGTCATCATAAAATGGGGTGAAACTCATTTAGCAAATGTCTCGCTTAGCAACAGAAATTTTGGGCTCAATTGTGATTACCTTGTATTAGGAAAAATGTGCATGAAAAGACCCAGGCTGGAAACAACTTAAGGCTGGACAATTGAGAAACTGGAAAATAAAATCAAGCATGAGAGCTCCACCAATGTTTTCCTGAGCAAATATCTTCCAGGAGAGGACAATAGAGTAACCCAGGTGTAAAGACCTTGGAGGAATGGGAAACAGGATAATATAAATGTTATTTTGTGGGCTGTGTATTTTTTTTATAACATTACATTAAAACACAAACAATTACACCATTCACTATTTATTCCGGTGTTCGGCAGAGAAGTTATTCTGTATTTTTCCTAACAGTCCTCACTCAATGTGATGAATGGAAGTTGAGTTTAAAATTTCTTTGAGGGTGCGGGACGAAGAATTTGGGGGGAAATTTCCAATGTGCCGTAGGTTAATCATAGAAAATGTGCCTGAGCAGCTTCAAACCATAGTAATCATATTGTCACCCCCCTACCCTTGAAAAAATGTTGGAGAATATATCTCATTCACAAATTTAAGGTGGGCTTTCAAAATGCCACTGGTCCCCAGCTGTCATATAAGCCTCCCACATACTTTTTACATGGATTCCATACATTGTCTGAGAAGGGAACACTTTCACCCCAAAAACAGAAATGCAACATTAGAAAAAAAGACAACATGGCTACAAATCAGTCATAACTTGTGTTGCTTTCCTTAAATATGAGGGGAAACCTCCTGAATCATCTAGAATAATCTATTTATGGAGAGTGTGGGTTATCGATCTCTGGAAAGAACTCTTCAGAAAAGAAGACAAATATGGCAGCATCCAGATACATTAAAAGGATGTTATAAAGAAGATGGCAAGGACTACTGTTACAAAAACAATGGCAAGGACTACTATTACAAAAACGTGGACCAGGAATAAAGAAGTACAAGTACTGAAGCTATTGCTTTCCTTAAATATGAGGAAAATACCTTCTGAATTGTCTAGAATAATCTATTTATGGAGACTATGGGTTATCAATCTCTGGAGGGTTTTTAAGAAAAGGTTGAATAGTACCTTTTGAGAATAGTTCATCTGGTTTTCTTAGCCATTGCAGAGGATTGGACTAGATCAGGGGTCTCCAATCTTGGAAACTTTAAGACTTGTGGACTTCAACTCCAGAATTCTCCCTCTAGCGTGACTGGCTGAGGAAATCTGGGAGTTATAATCCACAAGTCATAAAGTTGGCAAGGTTGGAGAATCCTGGACTAGGTGATGCTCATGAATCCTTCTAACGTGTTGATTCTATGGTTCTCCAGTCATTTGGTCTACGCATTTATTTTCTCTCAAAAATAAAATAGAGATCAAATAGAGTGTTGGAAGTTAAAACCCACCCCTCTCCTAGAAAAATGAAATATTTTAGGATATATTAAAAAGGCAGAATATTTCCCCTAAAAGAGAAGTAGAAACTCAGAGAAGCTGAAAATCAGTCGTCCCCCCCACCTTTGTCAATTGGCCATTAAGGCCTGGGCCAGTCTATTCTACATAACAAAGATCTACCTTCTTCAGGCAGAGCCATTTAATTGCCCTTTGTTGCACCCTCACCAAGTTTCAACTAAACTTAGCACATGGACAACCTACAAGCTAGCTATGACCTCTGACAGCAATCAATCAGGATGCTCTTCCTATGCCCCAGAAAGTTGAACACCCAGAGAAGGCATAAAACCCAGGCACACTCAGCATTTCCTTCCCTTTTTGCCCAGGATCTCCAAGCCATGTGGTCCTGTCCACTATTAAACCATCTTTCCAAGCAGTCACCATGTTTCCAGTATCTTTCTTCCCACTTGGAACTGAACCAGATGGATATTTCTTCCAACAAGAGATAAATAAGAAAATGTAGCTAGAACCATCCCATCACCTACTAGACAGAATCAATGCTACATTCACACGCATTTCCCTTTATAAAACACACTGTACATTGTAGAATAAACATGTGATAGCTGAATTGTCAGAATACAAGAAAACACTTTGAAGGAGTTCATGAAAACCTTGACATTTTGTTTCCTGAAGAGAAGTCTTGTTTGGAACAGATTTACCTCTCATCACGCTAGACATTTATCAAACTGCATCTCAAAAACCTAATCTCACCTTAAACAAAAAAATACTCCCTCCCTTAAAAAAAAAGTAAACAATTTGTCATCTGCAGAGATTTTGGAGATGTCATTGAAAAGGTGCCAATATTGAAGATGGGGAATGTTTCATGATTTTCACGATTTTTGCCATTCTAATTGTAGGAACGATCAGAAAAACCAATCGTGGCAACGATCGAAAGGTTTGAGACTCTGAGTGCAGGTGTATTGCTTTGGAATAAGGCCATGCTAAGGAAGAGGCTGAAAAAACATGGCAAGTCTTTTTAATGTAAGAAATTTAGGACAGAAGTATTTTATAGATCTCCCCTCCCCTGCAGTAGAGATGTGAACCCCCGTTTTAACTTCCAGAGAAGACCCAATGCCAAAAAGCACCACTACTCAATTTCTTTCATTAAAATGTAGATCACCCTCAAGAAGCCTTCAAACTCCTACTGCAACTTCTCCAAAATTGCATTAGAAATAAGCTGTGGTATCCACAGCGAGGAAGTTTCTGACCTGCTGGAAGATCGTATTCTTTTGCTGGCATTCCATCACTTGAAGCGAATGGTATTTTAATGCCACTTACCCTGTTCCTAACAGCTGATCCACGCTGGCGCTAATTCCAAACCCAGAGCCTTCACTCTTTCCGAAGATGAAAAAGCAGAACAAAAAAGAAGGAGGGAGTGGGGGGAAAAACTCTCCCCAGAAGGCAAGAGAACATTCAAATCAAAGCGAAGGTCCCTGTAAACTCCCAGTTTCAAAAAGGAAACGCAGACAGGCTAAATAAAGCCACCACTGTTGTGAAAAGTTGTTGGTTCTTCTGGTCTTCCTGTCCTGTTGAATGCTGACACCAAACGTCAACGCTCAATGCTGAGCCCTAGCTGTACTTGAATGAAGGACTGAGGCTTAGGAGCCACAACTGAGGCAGGGTTCCAAAATGTGTTAACATACAGCACAACAGGCTAGTAAGTGGGCAAGGCCAACCTTCACCCACCCACCCCTTCCAGCAGGTTTCGGGTTTCACCCAGCAACTGGTAGCTTTGCAGCAAGAGAAGGCTGTTGGTTCAACAGCTCATTCCTCAACTATCTCTGGACTCCCACGTGGTAGGGCCCCTCCCTCCCTGCCCTGGGCCATATGGGAACTGCCATGCGGAAACATTATCCTCGTGTTTCTTTCCTCCGAGCCTGCTTTCATTGGATGAAAGTGAATTCGCTTGCAAATGTTTCTTTCCCTGAAAAAGTTTTGTGGGCAATGCAGATGCACGAGTCTGGAGTTCTCAGCTACGAGATGACCAAAGGCCACTTGATCTTTTTATTGTTTTCATATTTTTCCTGCTTAAGTTAAATTTCTATAGAGGGCATAAGGTTGGATCTCAGATAACAGATAATCAGAGTTGGAAGGGACCTTGTAGGTCATCTAGTCCAACCCCCCCGCCCAAGCAGGAGACCCTACACCATTTCTGACAAATGGCAGTCCCATCTCTTCTTGAAAGTCTCAAGTGATGGCGCTCCCACAACTTCCGAGGGCAACTTCTGTTCCATTGGTTGATTGTTCTCACTGTCAGAAAGTTTCTCCTTGTTTCCAAGTTGAATCTCTCCTTGAACAGTTTCCATCCATTATTCCTTGTCTGGCCTTCAGGTGCTTTAGAAAATAGTTTCTCCCCCAATAAAGGAGAAATACTTGTAGCTCGGGGTTGAAAGGAGGGGTTCTTGCTGTTCTCTGGGCTTCGTTGTTTTCTTGCAACTCCTTTTTTTTCCCCCTTCAGATGGAGAAGGTGAACATCCAGTGGATTTTCAGACAGAAGGAGGCATATTAGAAAGCCAGAACATCAGCATTAACAGCCTCCTTCATCGCCATCAGTTAAATTAGCTGAAAATACCAGCAGGACATTTTCAAAATAAGGAAAGGGAAAAAAAAGAAGTCTGCCTGAAAGAGAGACAACCTCTAGACATGGCCTGTCCGGATCATGCCTACCATGATTGATGGATTCTGATGCTTCTTTATCCCACCTGAACTGGTAAATGAAGAAAGGAGAGAAAACACCTTTAATAATTTTTTTTCCTGTCACTGCAGTTAGATGAGAAAAGTAGCAGAACACTTCTCAAATTCATCTATGGGATGATTATTTTTTTTGAAGCCCATCTTTTTCCTGTTCCATTAATGAAGCAGAGTATTTTTGTTTTTAAAAGGCATAGCTAAATGAAGTTGGGTGTGAAGAGGTGTCAGTGGCGTGACACTGGAAGAGAGGCAGCCTTACCAATAACTGAAATGCGGCATGGAAACCAGACGATGTGTCTTGCTGGCCCAAAATGGAAAATATTACTCAGAGTCACAAAGCACAGGGGGAATTTCGGTTAACTGTTCATTGGGGTATCTCGAGACTAGTATGTCATGTGTTTCTGCCTCCAGAAATGGAAGACGGATCGTGTTCAATCTTGGCGAAGCTGGAAGTGTTGTTCTGCTAGCTATCTCTGTCCTGAGGCCTCCAACAGCTGACCATGAACACATGTTACCATTCAACGTGCCTTAAAGACTGCTGTGATTTTTTCCTGCATGGCAGATTTCAGAGGAGTGTTTCCTAGCTCCATTTGTCACTTCTTCATCTTAACTGTGTCGCTGGGTTTTCCCCCTTCACAAATACCCTCCTCTACTATTCTAAAATGAAAACTGTTTTTGGAAATGTCCAGGTTTTCTATCATTTGATCTGTTAGCTTCCTTTATTTCCTAGAATGCAGAGAAGAGCAACAAGGACGATTGAGCATGGGCTGGAGGCTAAAATATATGAAGAACAGAATGCTGGAATTGGTTATTTAATAATTTAATGAAAAGAAGGACCAGGGGTGACATAACAACAGTCTTCCAATATTTGAGGGGCTGCCACAAAGAAGAGGGAGTTAATCTATTCCCCAAAACATCTGAAGGCAGGACAAGAATCAATGGATGGAAAGTGCTCAAGGAGAGAAGCAACCAAAGAGAAGTTTACTAACAATGAGAACAATTAATCAATGGAAGAGTTTGCCTTCAGAAGTTGTGAGTGCTCCATCACTGGAGATTTTAAAGAAGAGATTGGACTACCATTTGTCCAGAATGGAATATGGCAGTGGTGGCTAACCTTTTTTGGCTCGCGTGCTGATAATTACGTGCGCGCTTGCCTGCTCGTGCTCGCATGCCATCACCTAGAAGGCAATGCGCAGTCACCCACGCCCCGTAGGCATGTGCGCGCAATCCCCACCCATCCTCCCCACCACCCTCTTACCTGCACTGTGTCTCACAGCTGATTTTCGGCGGGTTTGAGGCCTTTTTCGGCCTCCCAGACGTTTGAGAAAGGCTTCTGCAGGTTTCTGCAGGCTTTGCAGGCTGAAAACTAGCCCCGTTTCATCACTTCCAATATTGTCGGAAAAACAGGAAGTGATGAAACGGGGCTAGTTTTCGGCCTGCAAAACCTGCAGAAGCCTTCCTCAAGCCTCTGGGAGGCCGAAAAAAGCCTCAAATCCGCCGAAAATCAGCTGTGAGGCACGCGCATGCGCAGTGAGGTAAGTTTGCCTACAGCTCGTGTTCCAGCACAAATGGCTCTGCGTGCCGCCTGTGGCACGTGTGCCATAGATTCGCCATCACGGGTATAGGGTCTCCTGCTTGTGCAAGAGGCTGGAATAGAAGACCTCCCAGATGCCTTCCAACTCTGTGATTCGGTTAGGATCCAGAATTATATAAAATGTCTCTAGGAACAAGTTGGACACACTCAGAATCCTTCTCTATCTTTTTAGTGAAATTCAGATCTGGGACTATACAACTCTCAGCCAACCTGGCCAAGAAGAGGAATTTCTCTTTAAAAAAATGTTATTGTAACACATCTGGAAGACACCAGGTTGAGAAAAAAAAGGTTTAACCTTACATTAAAGGGCAGACTTTTCAAGAGTTAGACACCATTATATGATTTGGCATGATGGCATAGTGCCAATTAAAAAACATAGGTCACGTACTCTTAATCTGAAATTTCATACATTTTGGGGTAAAATTTTTCAAGATCTAATGGCAATTCCAGTTTAAAGGATCCAAGGAGATAATTATATTTCACTCATTAACTTCATATACTTTATTGCTAAACCCCTTCAAGTATGATATATTGCAACCTCTGAACTTGCACCTTTCAACATCTTCTCTATGGTCAGTGGAGTATCCCACATGAAAACCTAGAGTCGTAGATTAGAGATAGATACAGTTATTAGATGAAATTTCATTAAAAAGGACATTGTGCAGCTTGCAAACATCGTCATGCTAGTTTGCCACCGTTTCTGCAGACGTGGGTTTCCCTTTTCATTTGTTTATACAGATAGTCCTCAGCTTACAATCACAATTGAACCTAAAATTTCTGCTGCTAAGTGAAACATTTGTTAAGTGAGTTTTGCCCCCATTTTTTCTTTCCACAGTTGTTAAATGAATCAGTGCAGTTGTTAGTTAAATTAATCTGCCTTCACCATTGAAGGTTGCAAAAGGTGAACAAATGATCCCAGAACACTGGATGTCAGGATTCCAGCAGGTACTCCCATTTAAATCATGAGTCTTGAGCCAAACTTCCAAAACTTAAAAAGGATTTATTGGGAATTAACATGTCCAGCACTGATTGGGTGTAGCCGACTCTGAGACATATAATTCATTCTCACCCTTGACCCTGGTTTTCCCCCACCCCCTGGGTGTATTGTAATTCATATTCTCCAATGGGACACATCCATAGCCAAGAGTCATCAATCATGCTCTCCAGTTAGAATTTTGCACGGCAGAAACTTCAGTCACCTAGTTACTATCTTTGAAAACATTTATGGAATGCACTTTCTGTTTGCAAGCTGCCACACTGCTCCTCCCTCCCTTTCTATTGGCAACTGTAAAAAGACCGTAGAAACATTTTATGAGTTGACACTGGAACCATCATAAATACAGGCCAGTTGCCAAGCAACTGAATTTTGATTACATGACCACGGGGATGATACAACGGTTGTAAGTGTGAAAAAATGGTCCTCATTGACTTTTTCTAGTACTGTTGTAACCTCAAATGGTGACTAAATGAACTGTTGAAGTCAAAGGCTACTTGTACTCATCTGTGATGACCCGGAGCATGGCACAAAGACAACACATCCAGATAATAAGTAAGAATCCTTTCATTAGCTCCAAACTTTGTCCCTAAGGTCCTGGTTACCTTCTGGTCTGAAGAAAAACTCTCCCAGGAACAGCCTTTGGCTGCAGAGATTCCAAAATGTTGTCAACAGAAAACTTTAACTATAAGTCCAGTCAAGGCAAGATGAGGTAATTCATCTGGCAGGGCAAGAGAAGGAGTTCCAGAAGGGAAATGGCATGGCAGTAAATCAACCCAGTTGGGAGGATGCCAGGAATGCAGATAACCACAGTCAGCACAAGATAAACTCACATTTGTTCCCAGCAAACACCAGCTCTCAGCTGCCCCTCCTTTAAACTCTCTTCCCAGGTGTGCCTAATGGAGGGAATCAGGGCCCTTTCCTCCCCCATAAGCCACACAACCCATGTTGCTCTCTTCTCCGTTCTTCCCTGCATGCCCTAGGATGAAGAGGGGGTGGGCTTGGGTCTTCTTCTGAACTCCCTCTCCCTTGTTCTACTTCTTGCCTGCTCTGCCCAGCCTCTGCCCAGTTTCCTCCACAGCCAACAGAGCCACACTCCTGCTCCCTGTCAGCTGTTCATCTTCCTCCTCGGATTCAGACCCCAACAGGGGCATGACATCATCTCTCTCCATCCAGCCCACTGTTGACCTGGGCTAGACTACAAGGTTCATGAAACTAACCATCATGAACATGCTTACAGTTGGTGATAGGAGCTGTGGTCCAACCCCTGTATGGTAGCACTAAGCTGGAAAGACTGGCTGATGAAGTGGTCTTTGGAAGGAGGTTGAGATCACATTTTTCCCCTGCCCTTCTTCCGACGAAACAAAGGGAATGCTTCTATCATTGATTTTCCAACACCATTGTTGCTGACACACCATAGAAATTATTCTCACCCTACCGCGGAATATACTGCACCTACAATTTATGAAGAAAAATATAGGAAGGTCTTCTATAACCTTCCTCACACTGCCCTCGTTCAGACATGAATAATGGAAAATTGTGAGCGGAAGAAGTGGGACTTCTCAGTTGCAAAACCGGGAATAAATAAAGGAGGATGGAAGGCCTTTGGGCAGAGATCGGATAGAACCCAGAACCATGCAATGCTTTTGAATTATTATTTTTCGTAGAATATTAATGACCAGTTAGACTTCCAGATGTATGAAACTCCAAAGCAGGTTTTCTCCAAAATAGTATGCATTTCCTCTCAAATTTCCCTTCCTAAGAATTCCAAGTATACTAAAATGTATGGTACTAGAACATTGAAGGATGATAAAAATTAAATACTCACTCTCCAGAACTGGATCTCTTAACCTTCATTCTCTCATCTTTTCTATTCATTGTCAATGTGCTTAATTTAACTTCTTCCTCCATAGCAAACTTCTGTTCTTGTAATAAGACTATTACAGCCTATTATGGTTCCTAAAAACAGCCCCCAACTACAACATACGTCATTTGTTCTCAAATTGTCTATATTATTGTTGTTGTTGTTGTTTTTGTTTTTGTAGTTGTTGTTATTATCTCTTTTATTTATTAAACATAAAACTCAGTCAACTGAACATTTAAAAATGTATCATAAATATAATTGATTGATTATTATTTATTATTATTATTATTAGCCTTAACAGGAGTCCTATTCAACTCTGGGGAAGAGAGAGACTTTCTCATACTGACATTTTGAAAGAAATGCAGTATGTTGACATTGCTTTGGAAGAACACGCTGGAAGGTATGCTGGTGGTCATTTCAACAAGGATAGCCCATGGTCTGTAGTTTCCATGGGCTTCTCTCCAGTGCTGGCCAGTCATATTTTCTCCTCCCAATTTTCTTGCTTCTTAGTAGATTATTAAGGAAAAAGGAGGAAGGAGGATGAGGAGAAAGAAGGAGAAAGAGGAAGGAGGAGGAGAGGAAGGAGAAGCAGAAGGAGGACAAGAACAAGGAGAGAGGAAGACATAAGTGTAAAGCAAAGAGCAAGTCTTGAGTATCATCTTCATAAAAATGGTTCCGGTCATAAGGCTGAAATTAGAACTTCAGAACATTTTTCAAAGGCAATTCCACAAAGAATGCATTGTGATAAAGCTGAAAGGATGTAAACAAATCATGCACATTCACAGTCAAATCAATTGGCTTAGAAACAGTTACAAGTGCCATACTAGCCATAGTTGTGCAGGGGGAAAAAAAATCCATCTTTGTTGCCATTTGTGAATCCAGTGACAGCTGAAAATCAGGGAATAGTGCAAATCTCCTCCACACGTAGCCAATCCTTAAATTTCTGGAACCAGCTTCTTATTTATCAAAATGCCTCCATCTTTTCCATATTTAATTAGAGCTGGGTCTCCTTCATCTATTCTATTCCATTACTGAACTCGGGGAGTGTTCAAGAGTATCCCTTAGAAGAGGATGAAAATTAAAATACGGAATCATTCCAAAGTCAAACCCAAGGCCTGTGGGCCAAATCCGGCCCATGGGGTGCTTAGATCTGGCCTGTGGGCCACCCTGGAAACAGTGAAGGACTGGCCCACGGTGCCTCTGCCAGTGAAAATGGAGCTCAGGAGAGCTGTTCATGGTCCTCCCGAGCTCAGTTTCAGCTGCAACGGCCTCCTGTAACACTCCGTTAGCAAAAACAGAGCTCAGGAGAGCCGTGCGTGGCCTTCCCAAGCTCTGTTTTCATTGGTACCCCTGACATGAGTGATGTGAAGATGGCCAAGCCTACCCTGCCCCCCCAAGGTCAAACAAAGCCCTGATGCGGCCCTCAATGAAATCAAGTTTGACACCCCTGGACTAGACGGAACTCTGAGAGACACCATAGTTCCAACAGTATAATCTCAAACCATAGTTCTCAGACCATTTTCTGAACACAATGCACAAAAGGGAACAGAAGCACTATATAAAAAAAATATATTCCCCAGACTCAATTCTACCAGGTGGTCCAAAAGAACTATATCTCATGGGTGACCATTGAAAGTCACTTAGAAACTCAATAGTAAGCCCATGGTGCCCTGCTTCATTTTCTAGCATAGGTCAATTCTCCTGAAGGAATCAAAAAAGAAATAAAAGAAGCAAACAAAATTGTCACGTGACGTGTTAGTATGGTTTTATAATTCCTTGGTAAGACCACGCTTGGAATACTGTATCCAGTTTTAGTCACCACGACACAAAACGGATGTTGAGACTCCAGAAAGGGTGCAGAGAAGAGCAAGAAAGGTGATTAAGGGGTTGGAGGCTATAGGTGTTCTATAGGTGGCATCTGCGAGATTAGCTAAAATGTTTAAAAATATGTCCCCAACCCACAGGAAATGTAAACAATCACCCGGTACCAGAGGTGGTATTTAGCAGGTTCTGATCAGTTCTGGAGAACCAATAGTGGCCATTTTGAGTAGTTTGGAGAACCGGCAAATGCCAACTCTGAATGGCCCTGCCCACATCTATTCTCTGCCTCCCGAGCCCCAGCTGATTGGCTGGGTCTTCTTTTGTTGCCCTGCACAGGAGAATGGAGCTGGAAAGCAGGTTAGTGCGGTGGGGAGGGAATGGAGATTTTGCAGTATCCTTCCCCTGCCACGCCCACCAAGCCACGCCCACAGAACCGGTAGTAAAAAAGATTGAATCCCAGCACTATTCAGTACATATTACCACATGTGGTGGACCTGTATAAAGGCAAGGAAATTTTGGACTCAAATACGTATGTGGCCAGAAAAATGACCAAACAACATATAGATTTTAAACCAGAATTGTTTTTACTAGGTATCACATCAGAGGGTTATGACAAAGGGACAATATATTTAATATTACATGTTTTTACCGCAGCAAGAATTGTATATACGCAGCAGCGGAAGAACGAAAACACCCCGTCAGAGAATGAGATGATAAGGAAGATACTAGACTGTGCAGAAATGGACAGACTAATGCTAAATATAAAAGATAAAGGAGATACAGAATACTATTCAACATGGAACAGCTTTTATCAATGGTTGGAAACAGGAGGTAGAAGTTGGAAGGCGAAAAAATCAGGTGAGCAGGACTTAAGAAGAGACTATTATTGTCAGAGGAATGTAAGTATTAGAATGATAGATGAGTTGACACATTAGAATATGATGGTGAGAAACTATTGTACAACACTAGCACTGTTTAAAATAGTATATATGTTATTCTGTTTTTACTTCTGCTTTATGGCAATTGGAATGCCCTGGCCAATTATACTGTATTCAATCTATCTATATGTAAACAATAAAAAATATATTCAAACAAGGGGTTGGAGCAGTGGTGAGATTCAAATTTTTTTACTACTACTTCTGTGGGCGTGGCTTGGTGGGCGTGGCAGGGGAAGGATACTGTAAAATCCCCAGTCAGAGGTGGTATTTGCCGGTTCTCTGAACTACTCAAAATTTCCACTACTGGTTCTCCAGAACTGGTCAGAACCTACTGAATACCACCTCTAGGTTGGAGGCTAAAACATATGAAAAACAATTGCAGGGATTGGGTAGTCTAATTTAGTGAAAAGAAGGACTAGGGGTGACATGATAGCAGTGTTCCAACATCTTAGGGGTTGCCACAAAAAACAGGGAATATCCAAAGCACCTGAAGACAGAACAAGAAGCAATGGATGGAAACTAATCAAGGAGAAAACCCATTTAGAACTAAAGAGAAATTTCCTAACGGTGAGAATCATTAATCAGTGGAACGACTTGTTTCAGTGGAATGACTTGTATTCAATGGGTGCTCCATCACTGGAGGTTTTTAAAAAGAAATAGGACAGGGATAGGGGTTGGACTAGAAGACCTCCTCCAAGGTCCCTTCCAACTCTGTTATTCGGTTACTTTATTACTCTATTATTCTTTTAAGCCTCGGGGATTTTCTTGTTAAAAGCATGATTGGCCCAGGTTCATAAACTGCCCATTTAGTCAAAAGCTGCTTCCATTTGGCCAAATGGATTGCCATGTAAACAAGCACATTCACCACACCACGTCCTGAAGAAGTTTTCAGCAATAGCAAGCTACCCTGACAGACTCCAACTGGGGGGGCCACCCGCTGTGCCTGCACCATTGAATGTCAAAGCTACTGCTGGTTAAGCATACTTGATGGCTTAACAACTCTGACAGCAACTTAGAAGCTGGGAAAAGGAAAGGAGCAAACAGCAAGGGAGCAGTAGTGGGGTATATGTACACATACTAAAAAGGGAGGGGACCTACCAAATTATGTGCAAAACACAGCGGGATGCTTCTGTTTGCCCGAGGCTTGGTTTGCTTCCAACCAAATTTCCCAGGAGGGGAACGTTTGACTGGGTCTAGAGAAATTCCCAGTGTATGGCTGTTCTTTGTTGAGGAAGGGGATACTGTGGCAGGGAGTCAGTTGGCAGCAACTGGTGATAGGTATAAAGCAAGTGATTTTCCTACTGTTTTCTATACCATAGTTCTCTTGCATTCACTCAAGCCAGAGAATCCCAAGAACGCACAAAAGTCACTGCTTAAAAGCAACACAGCCCTGGGGCGTTTTCCAATTATGAAGGGCTAGAGCAGTGGGGTCAAACTCAATTTCATTGAGGGCCGCATCAGGGTTGTTTTTGACCTTGGAGGGGTAGGTGTGTGTGACTGGGGGGCATGGCCTTGGTGGGTGTGGCCAGCTTGATGTCACTCGTGTCGGGGGTTCCGGTGGTGGCCAAATGCTAAGGCAAGACTTCCCTCAGACCCTCCCCCACTGTCATTATAATCTCCTTCCTTATCCCTTCCTTACTTCCTTTTCTTCTTTTTTCCTTTGCTCTTCATTCTCCTTTCTTCTTCCTTCTTTTCGCTGGCAGAAGGCTGCAGAAGGCTGTCACGGCCGAAAATGGGACATGTGGCGCAGTGGGGGGGATTCAAATTTTTTTAACTCCCAGTTCTGTGGGTGTGGCTTGGTGGGCGTGGCAGGGGAAGGATACTGTAAAATCTCCAGTCAGAGGTGGTATTTGCCGGTTCTCTGAACTACTCAAAATTTCCGCTACCGGTTCTCCAGAACTGGTCAGAACCTGCTGAATACCACCTCTGCATGGGGGATTGCACATGCCCCCCCCACAGCTCCGTTTTTACTGGCAAAGGCACAGAGGACCGGTCCTTTGCTGTTTGCAGGGTGGCCCCATGGGCCAGATCTAAGCACCCCATGAGCTGGATCCAGCGCATGGGGCTGGAGTTTGACGAGGGGAAAGTAGGAAGAGACAAAAAATGCAATGAGAAACACAGACAGTCCTCGACTTACAGTAGTTTATTTAGTGACTGTTCGAAGTTACAATGGCAATGAAAAAGTGACTTGTGACCGTTTTTCACACTAATGAACTATTGCAGAATCCCGATCAAAATTCAGATATTTGGCAACTGACTCATAATTATGACAGTTTCAGGGTTCCAGAGCAGAGGTGGTATTCAGCAGGTAATGACCAGTTCTGGAGAACCGATAGCGGACATTTGGAGAACCAGCAAATGCCATCTCTGACTGGCCTCGCCCCCATCTATTCTCTGCCTCCCATTGAGTCCCAGCTGATCAGCTGGGTCTTCTTTGGTTGCCCTGCACAGGAGAACGGAGCTGGAAAGCAGGTTAGTGGGGTGGGCAGGGAATGGGGATTTTGCAGTAACCTTCCCCTGCCACACCTACCAAGCCATGCCCACAGAACCAGTAGTAAAAAAAATTGAATCTGTTCCAGAGTCATGCTGATCACTTTTTGAACTTCTGACAAGCTAAGTCAATGGGGAAGCCAGATTTACTTTACAGGCGTGCTATTAATTTAATAACTGCAATGATTCGCTTAACAACTGTGGCAAGGAAGGTCATAAAATGGTAGCAACACTCACTTTTAACAAAGGTCTCATTTAGCAACAGAAATGTGTGGCTCAGTTATGGTTGGAAGTTGCGGATTATACCTGCAGAATGCTTGGGTTACAAATGGGAAACCAGAATGTTCTTGAGGACTTTGTATTGTTACTGATATTTCCAAATACGTAGATGAAAGTGGTGAGTCAAATGCTTACATGGCATAAAGGAACATATACTTAACCCATTAGTAAGGAGAACTTAGGAGAACCTTTGCTTTTTCCCAATGCTTTCAGGCTTTACATTTTAGCTTACACCTCTGTTTTTCTCCAGCAATTTCCCAACCAGGTATAACCATGTCTTCCAACTCCATTACCTTCCAAGCTCAGAAAAGGTCATCCCAGACCTTGACATGTGTGTAATGGGTCATCTTCAAATTAAAATTCATTAATGTTTCAGGAAATTTATCTTCTGTGCCGTCCCTGAGGAACGAGCCCTTTATAACAATTGGAAAAGCTCAGAGACGGGATGTTCATTTCTCCTCTAGGCTTTTCTCATTGCATCCTACATCAACGTAATCTCTTCCTCTATTGTTTTTATGCACTGAAGTCAATGGCCTAGTAAATGAGAATGGGTGGCCTTGAGAGTTACTGCCATAAATGAAAAAGATTGATCCATCTGATTGTTCCAATTATGGAGCCAAACGTTAATTAAAATCCCTTTGCAGGAGAGGCCCTTGCATATCAGCCCCTCGGAGTGACCAACCATCTATCTCTTCATCCACATTGAATAAAAAAGCCCAGAGGTCTATGATTATTCACAGAAAGCTGTTGTGCATGAAGTTGTTGGACAACTGTGGCGTAGTTAATATAAGACAACAATTTCTGTTACTCCATTTTCTCATTTCTAGTTCTTTTTCAGTCCTTTTGTCATGTCCAACTCTTTGTGATCCCTGTTCTGTCCTAGGCCTCCTCAAAAAGCACTAAGTCAATTCTGAGTCCTGGCAAAAACCTCGTTTAGTTTAGTTTAGTTTAGTTTATTGTCATTGCACCTCGTACAAGGAAATCAAACACCATCTTCAGTGCACATCATGACTGAAAATAAACACAAACGCACATCCTTCACACTCCACACATTGAACCGAAAACCTGCAACACCACACCAACACTGCACTATACAGTAGAATTCAAAAGAGCTACTGCCCTGGGATAGAAGTTGTTTTTCAACCTATTTGTGCTTGTTTTTAATATTCTGTACCGTCTGCCAAATGGTAATAGTTCAAAAAATAGGGTGCCCAGGATGAGATGGATCTTTGGGAATGTTTTGAACTTTCTTAAGGCAGAGGGATCTATAAAGCTCTTCCAAAGAGGGGAGAGGGCAACCCATGATCTTCTGGGGCAATGATGTTAGCCCTCTGGAGTGCTGTCCTATCTGCCCCTGTGCAATTGGCAAACCATACAGAGATGCAGTAAGTTAAGATACTCTTTGTGGTACAGTGGTAGATCACCAGCAGTTTTTCATTCAGTTGTTGTTTTCTGAGAAGCCCCAGGTAGTATAATCTCTGCTAGTCCCTTTTGACCAGTGCTGCAATGTGAGCACCCCAGGTCAGGTCCACTTTTAGGGTAACACCCAGAAACTTAAAACTGGCCACTTGCTCCACTTGGTCTCCACTGATAAGCAAGGGATGGATATCTGATCTGTTCCTTCTATAGTCCATTATAAGCTCCTTGGTCTTATTGGTGTTGAGGACCAAGTTATTGTCTCCACACCACGAAAGCAATTGGTCCAACTTTTATTACATTAATGTGAATTTATTTCATTCACAGTCAGCCAACGGCTTGGCAAACAGTCTTGTGAAGGTATACTAATGAGCTCAGACCTTTATCAATTCTGGGACGCTGCCTGGAAAAATTCCACAGGGAAAGGCTGGCAGGGAAGGGATGGGTTATACAGACAAGTCTTCATGAAGCTGGAATGAATGGATGAATGAATGAGCAAGTGGTTTCCTGCAAAAGCCCCATCCCCCTTTGCTTCTTTTTTAATCCTGATGGGAGAGGCCATTCATTGTCCACCTGTGGCCTTACTCCCACATCGACCCTGAGTTCTTAATTGTGCCTTCCTTTTGGCAGCTCTGCACATGCGCAGGCTGGGAACTGGTTCCAGAAGCTCCCCTGCCTCAGTGATAATGACTGCCAGCCTGCCCTGGCCCCATCTCTGCCTCTGATGCAGAGCCCTCATCCAAGCCTTCCTCAGCCTCCAGGATTGGCCCGGGTTCCTCCCCAACCTTCTCACTATTGCCTGACTCTGCTGCCAGCTCTGTCAGCCACCGGTGGGCCACAACAACCCCATGGACCATAGCATTGAAGGTTCCCCTACCCTATGTTGTCTCCTGGAGTTTGCCCAAAATTCACATGCATCGCATTGATGACCCTATCTAGCAATCTCATCCTCTGCCGTCTCCTTCTCCTTTTACCCTTTGTCTTTCCCAACATCAGGGTCTTTTTCAAGGAGTCTTCTCTTCTCATTTGGTGGCCAAAGAATTCGAGCTTCAGCTTCAATATCTGTCAACCCTGAAGCTGGCCTGACTGAGGCCATTTTGAAACTTCAACATTGCACCCTGGAGAAGAGGATCAGGGAGGGGGGAATAGAGATAGTTGGGGTGTTGTAGTCAAAACAAAATACTTTCTCTTGGGAACCAAGGACATTCCCACAGGTGCTTGGAAGGAGGGGACTGGAGCAGTGGTGGGATTCAAAATTTTTTACTACCAGTTCTGTAGGGGAGACTGCAGGGTTAGTTTAGCATGAGGGAAGGAGGAAGAGCAGGGAGAAGAAAGAGAGAAAGTGGTCTTCTCCTTCCCTTGCACTAGCTGCTCCATTGCCCGTTTCTCCATTGCGACACACCACCCAGGATCCATTTTGATAGTGGGGGAGGGGGGATAATTTAACAACCAGTTCACCCAAACCAGCGCAAACTGGCTGAATCCCACCACTGGTCATGTGATCACCTTTTGAGACCTTCTGACATGCAAAGTCATTGTGGAAGCCAGATTCCCTCTACAACCGTGTTACTGACTTAACAACTGCAGCGGTTCCCTTAACAACTATGGCAAGAAAAGTAATAAAAGCTCACTTAACAACTGTCTCACTTAGCAACAGAACTTTTGGGCTCAACTTTGGTACGTAAGTCAGGGACTACCTGTAAGTAAACTGCCAGGATTCATCTTTTGGCCAGGCCTCCTGGAGTTGCAGGAAATTGTAGATTGTTGTTTCTCAAATCTTGGCAAATTAAAGATATGTGAACTTCAGTTGCCAGCATGCTGGCTGAAGAATTCTGGGATTTGATCCATATGTAATAAAGTTGCCAAGGTTGAGAAACACTGCAATAATTCAATCAGAGTCATTAACTAGTCTAATACTTACACAGTTGTGATTGCCTTTCCTGCGGCTTGTTGATTAAGCCAGAATTAGCCGGCTTATACACAACACTGAGCCTTAAAAATGATTTTGGTTTACCAACTACAGTTGCTGGCTTCATAAACCTAGTAAGTCAAAACTCCACAAACCATGTTAGGACGTTATATATAAGCTTTTTCTTAAGACTGGCTTCCTTTCTGACCATGGCTTATTAATCATCTTTCATTCCAGAATAGAACAGAACAGAACAGAACAGAATAGAATAGAATAGAATAGAATAGAACAGAACTGAATTGAATTGAATTTTTTATTGGCCAAGTGTGATTGATCACACAAGGAATTTGTCTTCGGTGCATAAGCTCTCAGTGTACATAAAAGATATAAGTGATAAATCATGACCATAGTAATCATAATACATTCATCGTGAATCATAAAAAAACAACACTTAGTGATAGTCATAGTATACTAAATAAGCAATCAACATAAATCATACTTGGAAACTAAATAAAACAATATCAATAATAAAGATACAAGCAACAAAGTTATAGCCATAAGTAGAAAAGGAGGTAGGTAATAGGAAGGATAAGAAGAATAATAGTAATACAGTCTTAGTAAAGAGTTTGACAGTGTTGTGGGAGTTAGTTGTTTAGCAGGATGATGGCATGGGGGGTGGGGATGGAAAAACAGCCACAGCCTCTGAATTCTAGTACTTTTGAGTAGAAGCTGCCCCAGTCTTAAGTGGGAGTGGAATGGTTGCACTGGATGAGCTTTTCAACACTTTGAAGTCCATATATTCTATTTTACTAGCACAATAATTTTCAACCTTGGCAGCTTTAAGATGAGTGGACTTCAACCCATGCTGTGTGATGACCTGGAGTGTGGCACAAAAGCAACAAAGTCATAAAAGTAGGTAAAGTCCCTTTAATTCCTCCAGCTTGGCCCTCAGTGTCCAGTTATCATCGGCTGGAGAAAAAATTCTCCCAAGAACAGTTTTTAAAGGGAAGAAATTCAGTCCGAACCCTAAGTACATATGGATTATAAATAAAAACCAACACAAACCACGCTGCAGCAATTAATGAGACAGAGCAGGATAAGGAATTGCAGACTTCAAAAGATAACGAAACACACACAGTTGAGAGGATGCCAGAATCCAGATAAGACTTGACAAACAAAGATAATGCACGCTTTGCTTCCAGCAAGGTGCTGTACGTAAATGCCCTTTTAAAATCCTGTTTTCCCAGCTGCAGCTACTGAAGGGAATCAGGGCCCTTTTCTCCCCCATAACCCACGTAACTCATATTGCTCCCTTCTCCATTCCTCCCTGCATGCCCTAGGATGAAGAGGGGGTGGGCCTGGGTCTTCCTCTGAATGCCAGCCAAACTGTGCCCTTCCCCAGTTTCCTCCACAGCCACCAGAACGACACTCCCACTCCCTGTCAGCTGTTTGACCTCCCCCTCCGAATCAGATTCCAACAGGGGCATGACACGCTGGCTGGGAAATTCTGGGAATTGAAGTCCAAACATCTTCAAGTTGCCAACACTGCTCTGGCCCATCTACTCCATCTCCTCCTTCTCATTAGTCACCAGTCTCTCCCCTGCCCTTATTTTTTCCTCAGTGAACACACTTTTAGTGCAATACCACCACACACATAAATTTTGGTTGTCGTCTTCTGCTTAAAGTTGAGTTGCGGGTGATTTTTTTTAATTTTTTTTCCCAGATTTTGTTCTATTGTACTTTATTAATTTATTTGAATCTTTTTGTTCGTTTTTACTGTTTTTTATTTTAAATATGGTTTTACATTGTGCAAGCCGGCTCGAGTCGCCATGGGCAAATAGGTGGCAATATAAATTAAATAAATAAATAAAGCAAGGGTGTCAAACTTATGGCCCACAGGCCAGATGCATCATGCAGTGGCCACCCTCAGCCCCATTTTAGCGAAGGGGGGAAAAGTTGCTATACATCATGTAACGACAACATGTCATCGCAGGTTTGACACCCCGGCCTAAAGTGACTTACTGTTTTAAACTGTACCATTTCCATAAGTGGTAAAAGATTGCATCCTACTACCCTATTTCCCCGAAAATACGACCTACCCTGAAAGTAAGTCCTAGCTTGATTTTTACATGTGCGCTCAATATAAGCCCTACCACCCAAAATAAGCCCTAATTAAGATCCCTCCCACTCCAGAGTGCACGGGTAAAAATTAAGCTAGGGTGGGGGTGGGGAGGTGGAGCTGCCCTACTACTTACCTTTGGACAGTTGTAGCCAGGCCTCGCACACCCCAACACCTGCCTTGCCGATCCATTTCTTCTGCAGCTGGCAAGTCTGGCAAGGCTTTCCTGAAGGCCTCTGTAGCTGATACCAAAGCTTCATTATTGACTGCAGGAAAGCCTTGCTGGCCACAGAAGAAGTTGCTGAAGGCCTTTGACAGCGAAAAGGAGGCCAGGGCAATGCATGCAAGTGAGGTTAGTCAGTGGATGACGTCCCCCGAAAATAAGACCTGGTGCCTTTTTTGGTAGAAAAGATATAAGACGGGGTCTTATTTTGGGGAAAACATGGTAATTGCAAAAACATAGCTCTCAAAAGTGTTGACCAGAACTGGACTCTGCCAATCGCTACAAATGCCAAATAAATGGATTAAAATTTAGGATAGATATCTACCTAATGCATTGCATAAATTAGTTTTTAAGGACACTTGCTGTTATTTTTCTCCTTTTCTTTTCCTTTTTTGTTTGTTTGTTTGTTTCCCTAAGCATCTTCCTGTGTTTAATGTGCTGTGTTGTTTTGGTTTTTCTAGGGCAAAAAACCTCTCTCCTTAAGTGTGATATATTTATTTTGTGGGCTTGTTTTCTTCCACCATCAGCATTCTCTATTCATAGCCATACCTGTACAAAGGAAGAAAAATGGAATGCGCTACACAAAAGCAGATGCTGTGAAGTATCTGTAGAAAAATACCTGCAGTATTGCATCAATGTCTGAACTCGACACCATTCTACCTGGATTTTTCCAAGAAAATTGTATTGCTGTCACAATGCAGAAAAAGTACTTCTTTTTCTTTTTAAAAAAATCTCCAGCTGTCTCCCATAATACATTTATGGATTGGTTTTTGACAAGGGCAATACAGACTTGGAGCAGAAAAAGTCCCCAGGTCATTTTTTTAGATTTCCCCACTCTTGTTTTTGGGCTCCCCCATTCCCCCACAGGCCTTTCCCTTTCGGCAGAGTGGGGCAAATTGATTTCAACAAAGGGCCGGCCACAAGGATCTCAGAGAAGACACAATCACAAGTGTAGACAACTCTTTGTCGGATGTATTCATCAATACTGACAATTACGCTTCAGGGATTGCACCTTGGAGAGAGATGGAAAGAAGATGCAGGAGGCTTTGTAAAGCTTTCCAAATTCTTCAATAAAATGTTAAAAAGAGGTTAGAGGTGTGTGTGTGTGTGTGTGTGTGTGTGTGTGTGCATGTGTGTGTTTAAAAAATCAGAATAATGCACAAAAGAAAAGGGCTGCTGAGGTACAATTTTGTAGCTGCAATGAGGAAGGAGCTCCCTTCCTAAATGATAGCTTTGTGTCAGTACTCTTCATTTACAAAGTCTAGTTGGAATGCAGAGTGTCAAGCTGCTTCTTATTCTGTATAATTACTTGTTTATGGTAAATCGTATTTCCTGTAACATTCATTAATACGAGCCAGGTACGGTACTGTGGTTAAATTGTTGTAGCAGAGATGGAGAGATTCGGGTTCAGTTTCTCTCAGCCCAAGCTACCTCACAGAGTAGATTTATGTAGATTTTATGTAGATTTTATGTAGATTTTCTACCCATCCAACTAAGGAGTTGGAAGGGATCTTGGAGATCTCCTAGTCCAACCCCCTTCTCAAGCAGGGGATCCTATATCTTTCCAGACAAATGGCCGTCCAATCTCTTCTTAAAAGTGTTCCAATGATGGAGCGCCCACAACTTCTGAAGCTGTTCCACTGGTTAATTGTTCTCACTGTCAGGAAATGTGACCTTAGTTGTTCCTTTCCTTGATTAGTTTCCATCCATTGCTTCTTATCTTACCTCCTGGTGCTTTGGAGACTAGATTGACCTCTTCTTTGTGGTACCCCCTTGGATATTAGAAGATTGCTATCATACCACCCCTAGTCCTTATTATTATTAGACTAGAGACATATCCAATTTCTGAAACCCTTCTTCATATGCTGTCAATGTGGCCTGATACTGGGCAAATGTCATTTAGTTTTAGTCCTATTTATATTTACATACTTTTTACATACGCTATATTTCTATGACCTATTTTATATCTATTTTTACTTGCTCCGTGTTGAAAGTCCTATGCCTATAACTTGAAGGCACTTTTGATACAAATAAAGAAAGAACCCCATGGAGTTTTTATTGTGTGAAAAATGTGGGCAGAAGAAGCATTTTGTAGGCTATACTGAATTTTTGAATGAGAGGCAGTATACAAAACTAACAAATATTTACAATTATGGATTCCTAACTCCAACATGCTCTCAGCCTTAGAATAAAGTTAATACTTAACCAGGAACTTCCTGGATTTTTGTTTTATCATTCTGTGTTCATCCCAACTTTCCTCCAACAGGTTTTGACCATGCAAAAACCTTCTCCCATTTTATCTTCATAGCAACCCATTCAAAGTGACAATAAAGTTATTATTCTATTGTACTCTATTGTACTCTATTGTGCTCTATCATAATCCATTGTACTCTGTTCTACTCTACTCTACTCTACTCTACTCTATTCTATTCTGCTCTATTCTACTCTATTCTACTCTATTCTATTCTACTCTACTCTATTCTACTCTATTCTACTCTATTCTACTCTATTCTACTCTATTCTATTCTACACTACTCTATTCTATTCTGCTCTATTCTACTCTACTCTACTCTACTCTACTCTACTGTACTCTGTTCTGTTCTGCTCTGCTCTGCTCTGCTCTGCTCTGCTCTGCTCTGCTCTACTCTACTCTAATCCAGTATGGCCATAAGAAGAAATGGAGTCATTGTGACTGAAGACAGACTTGAACAATGATGATTCCCTCAAGCATGCTAAAAAAGACTTCTTTGAAATGGGTTTCCTATCTTTCCATTTGTTACTTTTTAGTTTTCCAATGAAACTCTTGGTCCACAAACAGTGCTAACATTGCTAAACTTCCCTAGCAAGTCATTGGTAACAGACAGTACACTTTGCCAATCCTATTCAGCTTTAAATATTACCTGTAGCATAATTTACAAATACATATAATTATGGTTTTCTCTTCCTGATTTTCAGTCCAGACTTCAAGATGATCAGATGGGTCACTCTCAGTATTACAATCTTTCCTGTTGTGTGTTTAGTGCCTTCTGAAGACGAATGGTTTTATTCCTTCATTGGCTAATGCTCTTTTCTTCTGCAGTTGCCAATTAGGATAAAAACAGCAGGAGTCTTAATAAGTTAAGGGGGAAGGGGGGAAATTCAGCCCAGCAAATATCTTGTTGATCCTGACATAAACCTTATGATCAATAGCTGTAAATTAGCAACTAAATTGCTCTACTATTCCAATTATGGCAATGCCCTTTCTCTTCTCTGACTTTCACTAACTTAGTTCTCACTGAAGAATGTCTCCGGGATGAACTATTGTACATTACTAGGGAATTATAAATCCTTATGGCCATGCATCCAGCTGAAAGCAACCCTTGTAATTCTGATAGCCGGGTTTTTTTTTAATACAGAGTAAAAACTGATTAACGTTATTTTTCCTTCAGAAAATAATAGCTTCTACTAGGAAGTCGGTGCAGCCCTGAAGATGACATTTTAATGGGAATCATATTGTCCTTTGCTGATGGTCACAGTTTGTAGCTCAAAACTTAACATAAAAGGTGTAAATTTAGGTGATGTATACTAAAAACGTAGATCGCAAATGGCAGTATGTCGGGTGGAGAATGTTTAATTCCTTTGTTAAACGTTTCGTGTTGCTTGCCAGAGATATCTGTAGCACATGTCAAGGTGAGCATGTGTCCAATATTTGAACATGCATGCCAGTCAAGTATCTAAAAGGAATTAATATATCCCAAAAAATTTGGGGCTGCAGAAACCTTGCCCATCAAAAATTTCCCCCTCAAGTTCTCCCTTTTTCTGCTTCTGCTGTATCTCATGCTCTTTGGTCCTTCATGTCTGTCTGTGCAAAGCTTCTGAACATTTTGTTGTTTTGGCTAAAAGGATATAGAGATTCTCAGTCCTCCAGATCGTGGTTGTCCCAAATGTGCTTTTTCAGGAGGCAACTGGACTTTCTTGTTTTTTCTTTGAAGACATTTCACTTCTTATCCAAGAAGATTCTTCAGGTCTGACAAGATAAGTGGGGAATGGAAGGATTTATACTCCTTGCAGACAGCTGGTCATTTGCATCCTTTTCAAGGATTGTTGAAGCACTTGGAGGTTTATCTTTGTCCTCAGTAGCCCTCCTGGTTCCTGTAATTTTTGATTTTTCCTCTGGAAATCCATTCCTACTCCCACACCATTCAATGGGTGTTCATCCCAAATTGTATGGCTAAAAATCTGTAGAGATTCTCAGTCATCCAGGTTAAAATTGTCCCAAAGGTGCTTTTTCAGGAGGCAACTCAGGAAACATCTCAAAAAAAAAAAGAAAAAGAAAAAACAAGAAAGTCCAGTTGCCTCTTGAAAAAGTACCTTCTTCAGGATGTTGTTGTTTTATTTTATTTTACTTTCTTTATTTATATACTGCCCATCTCACTATCAAGCAATTCTAGTGGCTTACAGCATCATAAAAATGGAGATATAAACATCAAAACGTTTATATTAAACTTCACAGAAATTAAATAAGTACGAACCAGAATACAACTGGGTGCGGTGTGATCTTCCTCGTCCATCAACCACTTCCAGAATGGGATGTCACTACTGGGGCCCAAGGCCAATCAGCACAGCTATATTTTGAGGTTCTTTTGGAAGGCCAAAAGGGTGGGGTCAGATCTCACCTTGAGGGGCATGATGTTCCAGAGGGGAGGAGCCATAGCAGAAAAGCCCTAACTCTTTTCCTACTCTTTCTTTTGGGAGCTCACTAAACCTTTTCTACCACCCATTGGCAACCGTCATATATACCTAGAATTCAATGCCCCTTGCTCTCCTTTCCTGATCCACCCAATCTTCTTTGTTCTGCAGCCATTTTCCTCTGATTGTTATTACTACTGCCACTACTACTGCTACTATATAGAGAAGATGAGAAAGCATAGGAAATGTAGGAGATGACCAGGCTGAGCCCAAGGGAGGGATCAAACATAATCAGTCTCCAATCCCTTCGCACCCATAAGAGATCCAGCCCACCTTGAATTGAGTTGACTCTTATCTAGCGCCAACTCGCTTTGACTGTTAGTAGCTCAGATTCTTGTAGAGAGCTTTAGCACATGAGAGACAGACAGACAGATACAGAGAGGGAGGGGAGGGAGGGAGGGAGAGGGAGAAAGAGAGGGAGAGAGAGAGAGATATTCATCTGAACTGCCTGAACTCTGATTTCCTACACTTGACAGGAATCAAGAATACAGAGGGGAGTCTAAGAGAGAGAGTGTGTGTTTGAGCCTTGTGTTTGTATGTTTGTGTATAAATGAGTTAAACCTTGATCAGGGAGACCGCAGAACTCCTGAGTAATTAAGATTCATTTATTCTCTCTTGGCCTGCCCTTTTCCAAAGAGCTGAGGTGGAGAGAAGAGGGAACCCCACAGGTAAACTCTCAGAGAACAGGCACATTACAAATAAATGTAACTGAATTAATTAAATATTACTTGTATATAATTTAAATGGCTACTATTGCGTCTAGGCTCTATTGAAAGAAAAAAAAAAGTCTAATAGTCCAAAGAAAAGAAATAATGGAAGTTAGTATTGATTTAAAAAAAAACACCCTCAGGCTTGAACTTGACTTCTAGCGGCTACATGGAACATGATGGAGATGTTTTGACACTGACTTCTTTAAGGATGTTTCACTGATCTAGTCTTGCCGATAGCCCTAGAATTTGAAGGTATCCACTTCAGCCTTGTGGAACTCTTTCAAGATCATCCAAGGTCAACCAAATATTCCCTCCAGAACAATGATTCATTTAGTTATAGTCCAAAATAATGGGGAAATCTAGAAAATTGGGTAAATTAAGCAGGTTCTGAGGGACAATCCTGAGGAACAGTTGAAATCCACACGAAATCAGCTCTTTGGATGATAAATGCAAACATAAAACCATCCACTTAATAAAGAAGCAAAGACTAGAAAGGGAAAGATCCTTAGTGCATTTGACTGCAAGAATAAATCCTTCAGGTTGATGAATTTTTAACACAGCAATGTTGACAGCTGCAGAAGTCAAAGGAGACTGTTGATAAATTAAAGATAGTCACCAAATCTTTCTTTAAGAATATCTAAGCCTTTCACTAATCTCTCACAAGATACCATCCAGAGGGCAGTCATTCAACTATCTGTCATGGTTCATCTCTCAATAAAATGGAGAAATGGAGAGGGCCAGGAGAAGATTGAAGAAGACAATAACTGTTCAGCTGGAACTGAAGGAATTATTTGTTCCACGTGTGTGGTACACTTATGACTCTTTCAAAGGTAAGAAAGTGACCTTTCCGAAGATATTTTTTCAGGGAAACTGTACCAAAAGCATATAGAAACAAGCAGGGGTGTGATTCTGCCAGTTCAGATCGGTTCGGGAGAACTGGTAGTTCCGACGATCAGTTGGCTGCCCTAGTCTGTCCTATATTTCTAGTCCCGTGATGGCAAACCTATGGCATACAGGTGGCACGCAGAGCCATTTGTGCCGGTGTACAAGCTGCAGGCAAATTTACCTCACTGCGCATGAATGCCCTTCACAGCTGATATTCAGCCAGTTTGAGGCCTTTTTCGACCTCCCAGAGGCTTGAGGAAGGCTTCTGCAGGCTTTGCAGACCATAAAGTAGACTTGTTTCATCACTTCCTGTTTTTCCAGAAATACCAGAAGTGACAAAACGGGCCTAGTTTTTGGCCTGCAAAACCTGCAGAAGTCTTCCTCAAGCCTCTGGGAGGCCGAAAAAGGCTTCAAACTGCCCAAAAATTAGCTATGAGGTGCAGTGCAGGTAAGGGAGCGGCAGGTGGGTGGGGATTGCACGTGCATGCATAGGAGGCATGGGGGGGCACACATTGCCTTCTGAGGGCTGGCACGCGAGCGCGAGTGTGCAAGCGCATGCACAATTTTTGGCATAGGAGCCCAAAAATGTTAGCCATCACTGTTCTAGTCTGTCTGTTTGCAGCTCAGCTGATTCATGCAGCACAGCAGATTGCCACGCCTCAGCTGTTTTACTCACTAGGGATACAGTAGAAGGTAAGTTTTAGAGCTGAAAATTGGCAGTTTTCAAATGCTGCACAAAGCGCGCACTACTGAACACCAGTTAGACCGGTTGAATCCAACCACTGGAAACAAGATCCCACAATCGGGGTTCAGTGCAGTGATAGTACTCTATCAGTTCAGCCCGGTTCTGCCAAGCTGGTAGTGGCAATAAGCAGCGGAAACCGAACCGGTTCTCTCTGCCACTCTGCTGTTGGGCCCACCCACCCAACTGGGCTCCCATACTCACCTTTATCCTCTGCTTTTGAAGTGCAGAGTGCCACGCGGCAGCTGCTGAAGCAACCGGGAGAGTGCAGGCTTGCAGGAGGTGAGTTGAAATGCCTCTGCGCCTTCACAAAGTGCACTGTGATGATCCAAGGTGGGATACAAAATAAACACAGTCACAAAAACAGGTGAAGCCCCTTTTATTCCTTCACTTTGCTTCAAAGCTCCAAATATGCTTGACTGGAGACAAAAAAGTTTCCCATAAGCAGTTACGAAAAGAAGGAAATGCCGTTTAAACTAAAAATGCCTATAAATTATAAAGAGTAAAAACAACACAAACCACACTGAGGCAATTAAAGGAACCAGGCAAGATAAGGGCTTGAAACAGATATCGGAACACACACTGGGAAGGACGCCAAACTCAGAGAGGAACGACAGACTGGAGATATTTCCATGCTTTGTTTCCAGCACTGGCCTATATGCATGTCCATCCTTTTAACCAGTTCTCACAGCTGCAGCCCATGAAGAGGATCAAGGCCCTTTCCTTCCCCGTAGACCACACCATTCATGTCTCTCCCTTGTCCTCTCTTCCCTGTGTTCCCTAGGATGGAGAGGGGATGGCCTGGGTCTTCCTCTGACTATCCAGCCGGCCTCTGCCCTTCCCCAGCCTCCCCCACAACCTCCAGAGCCACACTTCCACTCCCTGTCAGCTGTCCCTCATCTCCCTCAGAGTCAGTCTCCAACAAGGGCATGACAGTGCATGTTTGGCATGTGCGCACACGCAAAGTGTGTGCATGTGTACAAAGCATGCCCACCAAGCCACGCCCACTGAACCGATGATAAAACTTTTTGAATCCCACCACTGGTTCAGTGGAAAGGTGTTTAAAAAAATAATCAAAGTGGCACATATGACACATATGGTTCCTTGGATATGGCAATCAAGTTCAGATGTTGAGTAATATAATCCTAATGAGATTATTTTTAGGAACAATTAAGAGGGCTGTATACGTCAATCCCAGGATTGTCATTCCCAAACATTGGGATTCAACCACCTCATATTTTGAACCTTCATCTGAGCATTGTACTAACATTGTTGTTTTAATTCTAAATGCCCTGAGGCTCAGTCCTGCCATGCTACCAACAAGAAAATAATTGTGGTGCTTTTCTTTCAAAAACTCATCTGAAGAAGCCCTGATAGTTGGAACTATGGGTTATTTCTGCCTATGTGAACTGGTTATTTCAGTGAAGGTGGATGTAAGAAATTATCTCATTGTATGCAGAATGGGGGAGGGAGGATATAAAATAAAGAAGAAATCCTTCCCTCCTTCTCCCTCCCTCCTTCTTTCCTTCCTTCCTTCCTTCCTTCCTTCCTTCCTTCCTGCCTGCCTGCCTGCCTGCCTGCCTGCCTGCCTGCCTGCCTGCAAAGTTGTTGTGCTGGTAGGATCCCACCCCTGCCTTCCTTTCTTTTTTCTTCCTTCCTTCTGTCCCTCCTCCTTCTCTCCTGCCCTTCCATCTTCCTGTCTTTCTCTCCTTCCTTCCTTCCTTCCTTCCTTCCCTCCCTCCTGTCTGCCTGCCCCTCCTTTCTTTTTTCTTCCTTCCTTCTCTCCCTCCTCCCTATCTCCCGCCCTTCCATCCTCCTTTCCTTCTTTCCTCTCCTTCCTTCCCTCCTTCCTTCTCTCTCTCCTGCCTGCCTGCCTGCCTTCTTTCCCTCTCTCCAACAGGAACATTTGCAATCTGAAAATATTACTGGGGGAAAGACATGCATTTTCAGTTGTTTACATCATCCAAAATGCATCATAGACAAAAAATTTATGGAAGGTGATCCACTAAATTAAAGGATGAGAATTTTTCTTGACACTCAGTTCAAAATAAATATGCATAGGCTTGCTTTATAAATTTTATGAATATGTCAAATAGTAAAATTATATACTACAAATTAACCAAGATTTGTTTCATGTTAAGCAGTACCATTGATTTTTTTATTAGAAATTTAACCCAAATCTTTCTTGTATGGGTTCTCAGAGGGAGGGAGGAATTTTTTTAAAAAAGATTTTCCTAGCTTTGAGAAGATCGTATCTGATAGTGGAATTCCTCTTTCTGTGCAGAAACTGCCTTGACTAAATATTGTGCATTATATAAGACTGTGTACTGCCCTGCTCCCATACACTCACAGGTGTTTATGCAACACACACCCTCCCACAAACAGGTCCTTGAAAAGCACCCCCATTGCTCAATACAGGAAGATTCACTGAGTAACCAAGTCCAATGGGCATGCAAAAAGTCCAGGAAAGCAGGCCAAGAGTCAAACAGGCCAGGATATATAACACAAGGCATAGAACTGGGCACATTGCCCCAGCAACACTCAAGTCCTCAGTAGGCAATGCCAATGCAGCCCTTCATAAGAGGTGAGGTTGCCTCCCCATCAGCAATCTAGCTGACCAGTGTTGTACCCACCTCCTCTCTGCTCTTTGTGTCCTTGTATCAGGAGCAGGTATGGATTCTACCCTCCTCATTGCTAATGGGAGGCAGCTGCTCCCTGGCCTGGCCTGGAGCCTCCTGGCCAACTTGCTGCAGCTGACCTCACTCTGCCTTAGCCTATCACTCCTCCAATGGACCCAGCTGAGGTTGCTCCATCAGGCTAGCAATCTCTGAAGCGTGATCCTGACCAATACGCCTTCCTTTGCAGACGCAAACTTGGCTTCCTCCTCCGAAGTCACATCTGGAGAGGGGTCGATCCATGACAGACTGCAAACAACTTGACCTGAAGACTGCTGACAATGTGGTGTGAGATGGGACTATGGCTGCTAGATGTGGTCTGTAAAGACCCCTCCCCCATGGGTTGCAAATAGATGCACAAAATTCTAGTTTTATTGTCCTCAAATGAAAGCATCCAGGGCTTGCAATTACAGTCTAAAGCAGGGCTGTCAAGCTCCCAGCCCATGGGCCAGATGCATCACGTGCCGGCCACGGCCATGCCTGGTTTAACGATTTTTGAGAAAAATCCCGATACATCACATGACGCTGCGGTGATAGAATAGAATAGAATTCTTTATTGGCCAAGTGTGATTGGACACACAAGGAATTTGTCTTGGTGCATATGCTCTCAGTGTACATTAAAGAAAAGATACATTCGTCAAGAGTCAAGAATCATCAGGTACAACACTTAATAAAAGTCATAGGGTACAATAAGCAATCAAATCATACTAGGAAACTTACATACTTACATGTATGGTATTCAGCTTTGTTCGGGTATTTTCCCACATCATTATAGTTGTGCTTTTAAAGTTGTAGCAACGTTTCGGCAGAATCTCATCTGCCATCATCAGGCTTCTGTATTATGTTCGTCCAGGCACTGGAGACAAAATGGAGACTGATTGGAAAGATGATGAAGCAGAACCACATGGAGTTGAGGGTTATACCTTCCCTGGGCTTTGTATTTGAGCTTCCTGTTCCTGTGCAAGACCATGTATTCTATTGACTGTTGTCAGACTCCCATGGAGCCATGTTATATAGGGAGTCACGTTTGTCTGAGCTAGGTTTGGTTGAAGTTTGGACTGCTGAGATGATGCAGTGAAGGGGCTTGTGTTCTGAAAGGGTGTTGGGCAATTCTTATTGTGTCTTAATGGCAAAAAACGGACCTCCTGGAAGTTTGGGAAGGCTGGAAATGGGCCCGTTTGTGATTTCCAGAGAGCCTCCAGACCCCGGGGAGGGCAAAAATGAACCCCTTTGGCCATAGTGCAGGAGGCCAACTAGGCCATGCCCACCATGGCCATGCCCTCAGGCAGAGAACCCGTTGCTAAAATTTTTGAAGCCCACCCCTGAAAAGAAGAAAAAGCGAAAATTGGCCTTCCTCAGAAGTGATATTCAGCAGGTTCTGACCTGTTCTGGAGAACCGGTAGCGGAAATTTTGAGTAGTTCAGAGAACCGGCAAATCCCACCTCTGACTGGCCCCGCCCCCATCTATTCTCTGCCTCCCGAGTCCCAGCTGATCGGCTGGGTCTTCTTTGGTTGCGCTGCACAAGAGAACAGAGCTGGAAAGCAGGTTAGTGGGGTGGGGAGGGAATGGGGTTTTTGCAGTAACTTTCCCCTGCCACGTCCACCAAGCCACGCCCCCAAGCCACACCAAGCCCACCAAACTACGCTCACAGAACTGGTAATAAAAATTTTTTAATCCTACCACAGGCCTACCTGATCTTACATTTTACACTGAATTATGATGGGATGCCGTATAAAATTACTCAAGTTTTTAAGTATTTTGCCTGTATATAAACATGATTATTCATCATCCAGTTATGGAGCAATAAAATTTATGCTGCTGCTCATATTATACTTGCTTATACTTTACAGCTTGATAAAGTTGCACTTTTTTTCCCCTACCGTTTGCGAGTTCAGCAAATCTTTATAATGCATGCCAGGTCTATGAGTAATATAACTATTTTGTTTTTTCTGCTAATCTTTCATTAAGTCTTATTCTTTCTGCATACAGTTCATCAAAAGGTTTCCAGCTTTTTAAATTTGTTATACATAGAGTAGCAGATATTTATTCATTTTAATATAAAAACCCTCCTCCCATTCACAAGCCATTTATCTCAACACCGTGACTGCATTGTAGATTTAACACTATTCAAAGTTAGTTCGTTATTATAATGGCATTCTTTAGGATTGCATAACATTTGGCATCCAAGACTATATCTCGTTTAGTTTAGTTTAGTTTAGTTTAGTTTAGTTTAGTTTACTTTACTTTACTTTACTTTACTTTACTTTACTTTACTTTACTTTACTTTACTTTACTTTACTTTACTTTATTGTCACTGCACCTTGTACAACAAAATCAAACACCATCTTCAGACCATGAAAATAAACACAAACACACATCCTTCACCCTCCACACATTGAACCAAAAACCCCTGACACTGCACTATACAGTAGAATTCAATAGAGACTGCCCTGGGATAGAAGCTGTTTTTCAACTTATTTGTGCTTGTTTTTAATATTCTGTACCGTCTGCCAAATGGTAATAGTTAAAAAATAGGGTGTCCAGGATGAGATGGATCTTTGAGAATGTTTTGAACTTTCTTAAGGCAGAGGGAGCTATAAAGCTCTTCCAAAGAGGGGAGAGGGCAACCAATGATCTTCTGGGCAATGACATTAACCCTCTGGAGTGCTGTCCTTTCTGCCCCTGTGCAATTGGCAAACCATACAGAGGTGCAGTAAGTTAAAATACTCTCTATGGTACATTGCTGTACATTGCAATATCATTGGGATTTCATGTTTTTCATAGTGACCGAAGAAACTATACACATGCATATGCAGACAATAATTATTAAGATACCATTAGATATAACTGGTCCTCAACTTACAACGGCACTGAAAAAAGTGACTTATGACCAATTTTCACACTTACGGCCATTGCAGTATCCCTTGGTCAGGTGATCAAAATTCAGATGCTTGGCAACAGGTTCATACTTACGACGGTTGCAGTATCATGTGATCAATTTTTCTGTCCTTCTAACAAGCAAAGCTAAATAGGTGAAGCCAGATTCACTTAACAATTATGTTACTAACTTAACAACTTTAGTGATTCACTTAGCAACTGTTGGCAAGAACGGTCGTAAAATGGGGCAAAACTCACTGTCCCACTTAACAACAGAAATGTAGGGCTCATTTGTGGTTGTAAGCCGAGGACTACCTGTGTTCCTCCTGTTGGAAACAAACTTTTAATAATGCTGCTACTGCATGATGAAAGTATGGAAATGCTCCTAAAGTTACATATCAAAAACAATAAAACAACAGAATGAGAGAATAAGAGAGTTGGAAGGGACCTTGGAGGTCTTCTAATCCAACCCTCTGCACAGGCAGGAAACTCTCTACCATTTTAGACAAATCGTTGTCCAATGTCTTCTAAAAAAAGTCTCCAGTGTTGGAGCACTGGCAACTTCTGGAGGCAAGTTGTTCCACTGATTAATTGTTCTAACTGTCAAGAAATTTCTCCTTAGTTCCAGGTTGCTTCTCTCCCTGATTAGTTTCCACCCATTGCTTCCTGTCCTGCCCTCAGGGGCTTTGGAGAATATCCTGACTCCTTCTTCTTTGTGGCAGCCCTGAGATATCGGAACACTGCTATAATCGCTGGTCCTTCTCTTCATTATACTCTAGATCAGGAATCCCCAAACTTGGCAACTTGAAGACTTGGGACTTCAACTTTCAGAATTCAGCATAGCTGGCTGGAGAATTCTAGGAGTTGAAGTCCAGAAGTCTTAAAGTTGCCAAGTTTGGGGACCTCTGTTCTAGACATACCCAATTCCTGCAACCATTCTTCATATGTTTTAGCCTTCAGTTCCTTAATCATCCTTGTTGCTCTTCTCTGCACCCTTTGTAGATCTCAACATCTTTTTTATGTTGTGGTGACCAAAACTGAATGCATTATTCCAACTGTTGTCTACCAAAGCAAAACAAAACCCAAAACAAAAGGATTTTTTTCCCAGTGATTTCAGTAGGACCAGACTAGAATGTTAGAATTGAAGATGAAGATAACAAAGTGATGGATAGCTTCTGCCTTTTAGGATCAACCATTAAAAGCAGCCAAGAAATATGCCACAGACAAGCCTTTGCTAAAGTAGTATCAAATTCTTAGAAAATATATTCACATGCTGTCATCTGTCCATCCCTACAAAGATCAAACTTGTGTGAATCATGGTATTATATGTGACATTCTACAGAGGTGAAGGTTCAACTATGAAGAAGCAAGATACAAAGATTATTGGCACTTCTAAACTTTGGAGTTGGAGAAGACTCCTGAGAAGGAACAGCCAAGAAGAGAAACAAATGGATCATCAAACAAATCCATTCAAAGTTCTCTCTATGGACATAAATGCCCAGGCTCAAATGATCCTAATTTTGGACACATTAAGTGAAGACATAACTCTCTAGAGAAGGCTCAAAAGCTGGAAAAAGTGGAAGGAAAGAAAAGTAGAGAATGGGCAGAATTAAGGTAGAGGGACTCACTTACAGTGGAGAGAAGTGCACCATTGAAAGACCAAGTTAGGGGTAGATCATGGAGAAAATGTACCACATGGAATCCAAGAGTTGACATTGACTTGATGGCACATAGTCAATCAGATGGTAATGAATGTAGTTGTTAGCACTACCTGTTTTAATGTCTCATACTATACACAAGAGCTGTGGTGGCGCAATGGTTAGAATGCAGTACTGCAGGCTACTTCTGCTGACTGCCGGCTGACTCCAATTTAGTAGTTTGATTCTCACCAGCTCAGGGTTCACTCAGCCTTCCATCCTTCCGATGTTGGTAAAATGGAAGACTCAAGATTGCTGGGGAAATGTGCTGACTCTATAAACTGCTTAGAGAAGGCTGCAAAGCACTGTGAAGTGGTATATAAGTCTAAGTGCTCTTACTATTCAATCTTGCTTTGATTATTTTTTTCTTCAGCCCCCACAGCCTAAATCACCTATGAGATTCTCGCAATAAATTATGACAAATCTCAAGCTCTAAACCTCAGCTGGCTGCTAGAGATTCAGAAAAGCCCAAATTTGCAGCACAACAGAATCACTATTGGTATCCTGCTGGCATTTGCTACTCCTTGATGGGACATGTTTGTTTGTTTTTTAAGAAGTGAAATTGTCCAGCTTGCATGAAGAAATCTTTCCGTTTCCAACCATCCTTATACGTGTAAGAAATATCTTTCTATTCAAAAAATGTAAGTTGAGACACCACCGCTCCTTCTCCACCTGTAGGCAACCTTCTCCATCCTGGAGCTTCCTAGATATGTACTTACAGCCCTTCCAATATTCTCAGCCATTGGCCAAATTCTCATCTAATCATTCTGAAATACATTAACTGCAACCTAATATTATATGACTGCACCAGCGCAAAATAGTGCTTTTGTATACTTCATCTTACGGGAGATCAATTTAATGTAGAGAAGATTGATTGAAAACAGCTTGTAGTTTTATTGGTCATTAAGTTATTGGGGATTTTTTACTGCATAAGATAGATGTCTTTAAAATTGACTAGAATTCTAGCATTATTCAATTAGACATGAATTGTGGCAGAGTCTCCAGTTGTCTGTTTGCATGTATTTTAAATTTAATGAAAGCTGCAGGAGAGGCTGGTTTTGTGTGGTGGAAAGAAAGAACTGAGATTTTTCTCACCTCATCCCTTTTTCTCACTAAATCTCTCCAGATGAAATGAGGTTTTCGATTGGAAAAACAGAAAGAGTGAGAATGTAATATTATCCTCATGCAGTCTTAATATAAAAACTCACTTCAGGTATATTTGGGAGGGGGAATAAATTTTTTAGCTTTGAAACTTAGATAATTTTGTGTTTCATTTGTTCAATGTACTATTGGTTTGCCTTTACATGCATTGATTTGTTCAATGTACTTGTTGTGGCCTGCCAGCAGCCAGCAGAGCTGGTGGCAGACTCAGACAGTGAGGAGGTTGGGGAGGAACATGGGCCAGTCCTGGAGTCTGGGGAAGGCTCTGATGAGGGCTCTGCATCGGAGGCAGAGATGGGGCCAGGGCCATCTGACAGTTATCAGTTGCCTTTGGAGTCGGAGATCAGTGAGGAAGAAGAACAGCTGGAGCCTGTTCCCAGTGTGTGCTGGGGACAGAGCTGCCAGGAGAAGGGAACAATTAGGAACATCCACACTTAAAATCCACAAACTAGACAGCTAATAAAGTTTCTTCTCAGATAAGTTTCTGTACAATTGTCCTAAAGATGTTTTTTTTTTTCCAAAAGGCAACTGGACTTTCTTTGTTTTTCCTCGAAGACGTTTTGCTTCTCATCCAAGAAGCTTCTTCAGTTCGGACTCCATGGTGGAGAATAGGAAGATTTATATTTAGGTTCTCCGCCATTCAGTCAGAACTGAAGAAGCTTCTTGGATGAGAAGCAAAACAATTTCAAAGGAAAAAAAGCACAAGAAAGTTCATTTGCCTTTTGGAAAAAGCACTTTTGGGACAACCATGACCTGAATGACTGAGAATCTTTATAGACACATGTGTACAGTTACAATTAAAAACAATTCTAGCCATTTCATCCATTAAAAAAAACAAAATACGATACCTGCAAGTAAATAACTGTAAGATTATGGCTACCCTAAGTGAATTAATAGTACGAAATTGTGAGAATTACAGAATGCTTCATCAGGCAAGATGTTGATAACCAACCATGAAGTCCTAAAGTATTTTAGACATGAAGCCATTCAACATATTTCTTATGATGGACTTTGCAAAATGAATACAGTAGTTAAAGACAGATGATATTACAGCCAAGTTTAATTTTGGGACTTTCGTACTTCCTCCTTCTCTTCTGATTTTTATAATATAAAAAATCTACCTTATAGTGGAGAGAGGTAGATGGATAGACAGACAGTTCCTTTAGGTCAGTGTTGACTCCTGGCAACTGCCTGGAAAAGACCTTGCAACTTTCTTGGCAATATGTCAGAAGTGGTTTACCATTGCCTTCTTCCTAGAGCTGAAACTCAATGTCTGGCCCAAAGCCACCCAATCAAGCTCTGTTGGACTAGAATTCAGAGTTTCCTGGTTTCTAGCCTGATCTCTTAATCTTTACCCTGAACTGGCTCTCCCTTCCACATCCACAGTATCTATTGCTTTTTCATAATCTTGTCACTTAATAGATATTTAGTAAACTTCTTGCAAAATTAAACCTGGACTGCCTTCTACCCAAATCAAATCTACGAAAATGTTATTAGATTAGCATTTGATTTATGTGGCAAAGAATACAGTAATTATGTGCATGAAGTACCAACTTGTTTAATAAAATGTTTATCTAATTTTAATTTTAATCAAGTAAACAATTTTTTCCTGAATGTTCTCCTTACATTGTTATTGTCAGATTATTATTATCATTTAATTGAACTGTAGTTGGAGGATTCAGTAGTAAAGCATGGCTGGAGAGGGGACAGAGAATGGAAGGGAGCTTGAAAATTATAAAATAATTATGTTTTGTTTTATTATTTATTTTGGTTTCAAAACACACCTTTCTAGTTATACAAGATTAAATATCTGCCCCTGTATGCGTGTTTCTGACTGTACAAGTTTAAATAAATTTGTGATTTATGTCTATTATGTTCAAGTTAATGATGATCATGGAAGAATCAGACACAGTTTTAGGGAAAATTGCAATATACCATTTCAGATAAACAGTTGCCCAATCTCTTCTTAGAAGCCTCCAGTGATGGAGGGCCCACAACTTCTGAAGGCAAAGCTGTTCCACTGGTTGATCATTCTCCCTGTCAGGAAGTTTCTCCTAAGTTCTAGGTTGGTTCTCTCCTTGATTAGTTTCCATCCATTGTCCCAAAGGTGCTTTTTCTGTGGAAAGTGTGAGAAGTCACTTCAGTGTGTGTGCCCACATACACACCTATAGATAGTCTTTGAGTCTGTAGAGGTTCTCAGTCATCCAGGTCATGGTTGTCCCAAAGGTGTTTTTCTCAGGAGGCAACTGGACTTTCCTGGTTTTTTTTTTCTTTTGAAGACATTTCACTTCTCATCCAAGAAGCTTCTTCAGCTCTGACAGGATAGTGGGGAATGGAATCCTGTCAGAACTGAAGAAGCTTCTTGGATGAGAAGTGAAACGTCTTCAACAGGAAAAAACCAAAAAGTCCAGTTGCCTCCTGAAAAAGCACCTTTGGAACAAGATATCAGAACACTACTATTATTCACCTTCTTTTCATTAAACAAAACATGCCCAATTCCTGGCCACCATTTTAGCCTCCAGTCCCCTAATCATCTTTGTTGTTCTTCTCTGCACTCGTTCCAGTTGTCCAATGTAGAGTCTCAACATCGTTTTTATACCATGGCAACCAAAACTGGATGCAATATTCCAAGTCATTATTATAAATTGGTACTGACACTTCACCTGGTCTTGAATCTATCACTCTGTTAATGCAGTCTAGGACCTTCTCAACAAAATAGAAGGAAAGTGAAGGTCATGAAAGAGAATTTGGAAACTGCTCGGATGAGAATGAAAAGAACTTTGTTATAAAGCGCCACAAAAGTATTTGATTTTAAGAAAATGAACTTATGGAGACAGAGTCCAATGACCATTGAGATCATGGATGATCTGTCTAATATCCCATTAGAAGTTACATCAGAGGTGGTATTCAGCAGGTTCTGACCAGTTCTGGAGAACCGGTAGCAGAAATTTTGAGTAGTTCAGAGAACCAGCAAATACTACCTCTGACTGGAGATTTTACAGTATCCTTCCCCTGCCAAGCCCACCAAGCCACACTCACAGAACCGGTAGTAAAAAAATTTGAATCCTACCACTGAGTTACATGTCTCTCAACCAGTCAGGGAACTAGAAGAAGGGGGTGACAATCACATTCAATGAGAAGCAAGAATGTGAACATTTGAATCATAATGTTCAACTTCAAACTCTACATTGAGGCATGGAATTCTTGAGGCATGGTTAATGGAACCTGAGTGATTTTTCTTCCAGACAATTCAACTCAGCTTTTGTCGTGTCCGTCGAGAAAGGAAGCTCGGAGTCAGTGACTTGGTTTCAGCTCTTTATTGGCTCCTGATACAGCTTAAGCAAGAGGGGAAAAACTGCGGCTTTTTATTCTCGAGCCGCGGCGGTCGCGGCCAATGACACCGCTTCGAATCTCCCGCGATTAGTTTCCACCAATCGCGGGGATTCGCAGCGGGCCAATCAGTGCGGCTCGCTCGACCAATCCGGTCGCCGCGCCTTAACCAATCGCGACGCGGGCTACGAGTATGTAAATTGACTTGTACAGAACACCCCTCCCCTCTTGGTTCGGTCCTCACGTAACGTAGTCCCGTAGGTAGGCGGGGCTTCGTACTTGTCTACTTGACTTGCGCAGCTTAGTTGTTGTTTGGTTCCCGGCCGGTTCGGTCGGGACTTCTGTTTCTCTTGGCCCTGTCGATGGAACCCCCTGGAAGGTGTCGCTGGGCCTCTTGTTGCAGCTCCCTCCCGGTCTACCCGGGTTGGTCGAAGCTGCGACTTTCGCCGCTCCTGCCTGGTCTTTCCGGGCTGGTTGAGCTGGCCTGGCTGTTCCTTCCTGGTGAGACTTCGGGCTGGCTGTTGACTGGTGAGTATTGCTGGTTATTTCCTATTTGATCCTCTGTGTCTTCCCTCCCCTCTTGGTTTGTGTTATCGGGGTCGTCTGTGTTTGGTTGCGTGTCGGTTGTGTTTTTTGTTCTTGATCTTATTTGATCGATGTGGCGTTTCCATGTTTGTCCGTCGGTTGTCTGTAGGCGGTAGGAGTGGGGTCCTGTCAGTTGGGTTATAGTTGCCGGTACCCATAGTGGGTCTCCGGTAAGGTTTTTTGCATAGACTGCGTCGCCTGGTGCAAAAACCCGGTGCTTGCTAGATGAGTCCGGGGGTTTTTCCGGGTTGTATGTGGGGTGTAGTCTGTCGAGTGGTGACCTTAGTTTTCTCCCCATTAGTAATTCTGCCGGGCTTTTTGTTAGTCGTTGTGTTAGGGGTGATATGTTGTATTAGGAGCATTTTATTTATTTTTTCTTGTATGTCCCGTGTTCGATCTTTTGGAGGGTTCTTTTTGTAAATTGAACCATCCGTTCTGCCCTACCATTGGCCGCCGGATGCGCCGTCGCTGTCAGTGCGTGTCGTATGCCTCGCTCCGCTAGGAATCTTCAATTCCAGCGAGGTGAACTGGGGTCCGTTGTCTGACACGATGACATCCGGGAGACCGTGGGTTGCGAAGAGTTTGTTTAAGACCTTGGTTACCGCATCTGTTGTGGTGGTCTTCATGTTGCTTACCTCCAGCCAGTTGGAGTAAGCATCCACCGTGATGAGGAATGTGTTCCCTTTTGTGGGCCCGGCAAAGTCTATATGGAGTCTCGACCATGGTCCCCTGGGCGTTTCCCATTCTAAAATTGGTGCTGTGGGGGATTTGGTCTGGTTTCTTGGCAGCGCGAGCACTTGGCTACCCAGGCCTCGATCTCCTTGTCCATACCTGGCCACCAAGCATAGCTTCTGGCTAAAGCTTTAGTCCTCACAATCCCCGGGTGCCCTTCGTGTAATAATTGTAATACCTTCCCTTGCAGTTTTTCCGGTATGACCACCCTGTCCCCCCATAACAAACAACCTTTCTGTAGTGACAGTTCTGTTTGCCGGTTTCGGAATGTCCTGAATGCATCATCGCTGTCTTTCTCTGGCCATCCCTTTGCTACCCAATGTAATACCCGCGCCAGACGCTTGTCTTTATTAGTCTCTCGGGCAATGTCTGACGCGGTTATGGGTAGGTCCGGCAATGTCTCTATGCTGAGGGTGGTCGCCGTGGGGAGCTGGATCGTCGCCTAGGTCGGGAAGCGGCGAGCGGCTCAACGCGTCTGCATGGGAGATCGTCTTACCCGGTCTGTGTGTGAGCCGGTAGTCGTAGGCGGCGAGGAACTCAGACCACCTTGTCATCCTGGGGGATAGGATGTTCGGGGTGGCCTTGTTCCCCGCCAGGATGCCTAGCAGCGGCTTGTGGTCCGTGATGAGGGTGAATCGGCGGCCGTAGAGGTACTCGTGGAACTTTTTTACTGCTGCGACGATGGCCAGTGCCTCCTTATCTAATTGGCTGTAGTTTCTTTCGGGTTTGCTGAGTGTTCTTGAAAAGAAAGCGATGGGTGCTTCTTTTCCGTCTGGGAGTGTATGGCTGAGGACAGCGCCGGCGCCAAATGGTGAGGCGTCGCATGTGACGGCGATGGGTAGGGTCTCATTATACTGAATGAGAACGGCATCCGAGGTGAGCAGGTCTTTGGTATTCTTGAATGCGGTGTCCTCCCGTTTCCCCCAGGTCCATTTGGCCGTCCTGTCCAGGAGCCTATGCAAAGGCTCCGCCGCGGTCGCTTTTGGCGCAAGAACACATTGTAAAAATTTAGCAGTCCCAGAAATGCCTGCAGCTCTGTTTTGTTCTTGGGTGTGGGGGCTTCCTTTATGGCTTTGACCTTGCTTCCGGTTGGGTGGATGCCATGTCGGTCTAGGAGGTACCCCAGAAACTCGACTTGCTCTGTGTATAGCTGGCATTTCTCTTTCTTCACCTTTAGCCCGGCCCCTTTGAATTTTTCTAGTACCTCCCTTAGGCGACCCTCTAGTTCCTTCTGGTTGGCTGCTGACACCAATACATCGTCAAAATAGGGACCACCCCCTTGATTCCTCGCAGCAGTCTCTCCATGAGGCTCTGAAAATTCCTGGGGCTACGCTGACTCCAAACTGGAGTCGGTTACAACGAAACGCTCCCGGTGGGTGACTATTGTTTGCGCCTCGGCGGTTTCTTCATCGACCGGCAGTTGCTGATAGGCTTGCGCCAGGTCGAGCTTCGCAAAGACCTTGCCCCCCCAGCGAGTGTAATAGGTGTTGCACTACTGGGACGGGTAGGCGCTTTGTTGCAGGGCGCAATTGAGGGTGGCCTTATAGTCCCCGCAGATCCTTACTGACCCATCTGGTTTGACTGGGGTGACTATAGGGGTCTCCCACCGGGCGTGGTCGATTGGCTGCAAAACCCCTGTTTGACGAGTTTGTCAATCTGCTCGTCTATTTTCTTCCGGAGTGCAAAAGGCACGCGTCTGGGTTTTAGGCGTATGGGGGCGACATTTGGGTCTAGGCTAAAAGAGATAGGGGCCCTTTGTACTTGCCTAGGGTGCCGTCGAATACTTCTTGGAAGTCCTCGCCAGCTGCTGCTCCCAGTCGGCCTCTGTGGTGTGGTTTACTCCCGTGACCTCGATCCCGAGTGGCGCGAACCATTGGAGTCCTAAAAGGCTGGGTCGGTTCCGTCCACGATAGTCAGGGGAAGTTTCGCGGTGCGGTTTTTGAAGGTCACCACGAACTGTCCGGTCCCAATGACGGGGATGCGGTTCCCCTGATAGTCCTTGATGATCAGTTTCTGGTTCTCCAGTCCTCTTTTCTGGATGTTTGGCACCAGGCGCTTGAGTTCTTTCCAGGCGACCATGGAGAGGTAGGACCCGAGTCTACCTCCATCCGGCATGGTTCGCCTCGATGCTCACCTCCACGTAGACCTTCCGGGCATCCGTGGTTTCGCATGGCCGATGGTGACCGCCTGGTGGGTTTCTTCTCTCTGTCGGCCTTCCCCGCTCCGTCTGCCCTCGGTTTTCTCGGTTCCAGCGATAGTCGGCTTGGCGATCTCTGGTTCTCGGGGGTGTCGTCTCGCCCCGGTTGCTTGGTTCTCGCCGGCGGGGGCTGTGTGTCTTTTGAGTCGGCAGACTCGGGCGATGTGGCCCTTCTTGTTGCACTGCCGGCAGATCGCGTCGATAAACGGCACTCGGATCGAAAGTGGTTTCCCCGCACCCGGCGCACTGGTTCCCGACTTACGACCCCGTTGATCTCGCCGGTCCCGTCCTGTTTGTAGTCGGTGGACGTCTTCCTCCTCGTCTCTAGTATCGGAGGCGGAGTCCAGGTCCCCGTGGTGTGTGGTGGTTTCTCGTCGGCTTGTCTCGGGGTTTCAGTGTGGTCCCGTTGTCTGCCCTCCGAAGTCTGGCTGCTGACTTCCGGTGGCTTCGCTGCGGAAGCTTCGCCAGGGCGCCCCGAGGTCGATGTTGCCTTTCGCCATCAGTCGACTTTTTAGTGCCTGATCCCTGAGGCCTAGGACCACGCGGTCTCGGAGGACGTCGTCCAGGTCCCTGAACTCGCACATCCCCCTAGGTCTCGCAAGGCGGCTATAAAGTCGCTAATGCTCTCGTCCTGCCGCTGGTTTCGCCGATAGAACTCATCCCGCCGGATGAGGATGGGCACAGCGGGGGCGTAGTGGTTCCGAAGGAGTGGCTCGAGATCGGCCCAGTCCATCGCCTTCACGTCCTCTGGCTTCGCGAGGGCTTTGGCCATCTTAAACACTGCGGGCCCGCAGTGTGTGAGGAAGACGGCCCTTTCTTCTGCCCGTCGCATCCTTCAAATTGCTACTTTCGAGGAACATCAGGAATCTATCCGTGTACGATTCCCAGTCCTCGGTAGCGGGGTTGAAGGGTGCTGGTGGGGTCATGCTGGCCATCTTGTCGGTCCTTTGTCTTCCTCGGAACACGTGCTCGGTGGTTATTCTCTGGATCCCACCTTCGTCGCCAGTGTCGTGTCCGTCGAGAAAGGAAGCTCGGAGTCAGTGACTTGGTTTCAGCTCTTTATTGGCTCCTGATACAGCTTAAGCAAGAGGGGAAAAACTGCGGCTTTTTATTCTCGAGCCGCGGCGGTCGCTGCCAATGACACCGCTTGAATCTCCCGCGATTAGTTTCCACCAATCGCGGGGATTCGCAGCGGGCCAATCAGTGCGGCTCGCTCGACCAATCCGGTCGCCGCGCGCCTTAACCAATCGCGACGCGGGGCTACGAGTATGTAAATTGACTTGTACAGAACAGCTTTGATGTGGAAAAAGATTTTTAATTGTTAATATTTTTTGAAAATCAGTAACAAGAACAGTGCATTGCTATTTAGAAAAGGTAATTAATCTTCATTGTCATCAACCTGTGTTTTTTTTTTTAAATAAAGCTGGATTTGATTTCAACAGATGGTGTACTTTAATTAAAGGAGAGAGGGAGAGATCTACAGTGGCACAAGGAAGAGGTTTCCTTAGAAACAGTTGTAGAAAGCATAATAAAGCTGCAGAGCTGACATTCCAAGTGATGAAAAGAGACATGTAAATATTGGATCCTTTAAAAACTGAATGGAAAAGCAAACGGTGCACAAACATCGGACTCACAAGGAGCAATAATGGCTTTGCTGGACTCGCATTCTTTCCAAGCAACGTTGCACTGTGATACCTTTCTGGCTGAAGCAAATATTGTTTAAAACTCTACAGGAAGAAAGCCCCATGCTGTTTCAAGATATAACACAGTTGATATTAACACAGTTGAGAAAGTGCAGAAATATTTCACAAGAAGAGTTCTCCGCTCCTCTACTCGTTGCAGAATACCTTATGACACCAGATTCGAAATTCTAGACCTAGAAAACCTAGAGCTACGCCGTCTTTGGTCCGATCTAAATATAGTATATAAAATCATACATTGCAATGTCATACCTGTCAATGAATACTTCAGCTTCAACCATAACAACACAAGAGAAAACAATAAATACAAACTCAAGGTTAATCGCAGCAGTCTTGATTGCAGGAAATACGACTTCAGCAACAGAGTGGTCAATGTCTGGAATACTCTACCTGACTCTGTGATTTTTTTCACCAAACCCCAAAAACTTTAACCTTAGACTGTCTACTATTGACCTCACCCCTTTCCTAAGAGGTCTGTTAGGGGGCGTGCATAAGCGCACCAACGTGCCTACCGTCCCTGTCCTATTGTTTATTTTATATATATTTTTTATTTTTCTTATATGTATTCATGTATTCATAACTATGTTTTTACTTATACCTATTATCTTGTAAGCAATTGACAAATAAAAATAAATAAATAAATAAAAATGTAGGACATTGTACCAAAAAATGATTTGCTGATATCAGTTTTAAAATCTCATACTACTCACACTCCGCAGTATAGAAACATATTTATGGGGGCTCCATGTTGGGAAATGAACCTTCATCTGCATAGAGTAATGAATACGATTTTACACAGGGAGCCAATAATGAAATATTAAAGGACCCATAAAACCTAATGACCTGAATTGGTCCAGTTCTCAGAAGATCCTCAGAGAAAATTTGCAAGTCTCCAAGAATGCTGTAAGGAAATTATACTCCTTTATTCAGACTGAATTACCTTACAAAGTCATACGGGTGCCTTTAGAACAGGGGTCTCCAATCTTGGAAACTTAAAGACTTGTGGACTTCAATTCCCAAAATTCCTCAGCCAGCAAGCTGGGAGTTGAAGTCCACAGGGTCTTAGAGTTGCCAAGATTGAAGAACCCTGCTTTAAAATAAAAACTTTTAACAGAAGCTTTAACCTTAAAGCCCAAACCAGAATAAAATTTTCTATTGTTATCACAGTAAAATTCCTTTCAAGATTGATTCCACATCCCCCCCAGTAAGTTACTGAAGACTCTGTGGCTACCAGAAACTCTGCTATGTAGAGTTCCTAATGGATTGTTTTTGTAACAATGGAACCCCATAGGACAGTCTGGGTTCACATTACATATGTGTTTTAATAAAAATCAGGGGTGGGCTGCTGGGGGTTCGCAGTGGTTCAGGAGAGCCCCTAGCTAAGATTCTATGCAGTTCGAAGAACCCCCGAATCCCACTCCTGGCTGGCCCCACCCACCCCTCCTCTCCCCTCCCAGGAGTCCCCATGAGGCCCTTTTTGGATGCAGGTAGGTGCAGGGCATGCGCTGAGGCTCAGGGAGGGTGAAAAATGGGCCTCCCAGAAGTTCAGGAGCTGGAAATGGGCCTGTTTCCAGCTTCCAGAGAGCCCCCTTCCTTCCAGCTTCCGTTTTCGCCCTCCTGGAGGCTCGAGGAAAGCCTCTGGAGCCCGGGGAGGGTGAAAACACACACACCCCGCCGTGGTGCAGGAGGTCAACTAGGCCACACCCACGATGGGCACGCCACCCAGCAACCAGGCAGAGAACCCATTGCTAAAACTTTTGAAGCCCACTTTGAAGCCCTCTGCTAAAAACCCACAATTAATTGTATCCATACCACACAGTAAGCCAACCCCACCCCGGCTCATGCCGCTTAGCTCAAACAATGTGGCTTCTTCCACAAACCATGACTTTGTATAATGTGTGAAGCCAGCCAAGGTGTAATGAGAGAAAGTCTTAAAGCTCCCTAAAAGTATAATTTTTCTATTTGCTTTTCAATTGTTGGTGGTATGGGGGATTCAATCCCAATTATACAGCCATAGGTATTGAAAGCAGAATTAAATCTTCCTGAAATGCTTGTTTGGCCATTGTGGTGAGATCTGCTACTTAAATCCAGTCTCTTGGATGTTCAATGAATTCCCACACACAGATATGATTTGGCAACCATAAAATGAGAGGAGGGGTTTGCCCTAGGCTGTCTATAAGCACCTTAAATATTGTCTCAACAGCTGGTTTTTACACTTTTATGTACATATAAAATGCAATTTGGAATAATTACTATAATCCTTCCAATTTTGTTTTTATATTGTGCCATCTTATTGCAGATCAACTTACTTAATTCTGCTAAATAGCACTTGAGAAATCTGCAGAGCCCACATAAATGATTCTGGGTAATTAAAAAAAAAATCAGAGGCTGATAAAAATGCAAAATCAGTATATATGGAATCAATCAATACATGGTATACATAAATGTAGGTAGGTAAAGCCAGTATGGCTTAGAGCAGGGGTGTCAAACTTACGGCGTCTGGGTGGCATCATTGACGTATTGAGACTTTTTTCCCCTTCGCTAAACCGGACGTGGGCATGGCCTGTGTGTGATGCATCCAGCCCACGGACCAGAAGTTTGACAGCCCTGGCCTAGAGGTTAAGGCACCAGGTAAGAAACTAGGAGAGCGAGAATTCTAATCTAGCCTTAGGCATGAAAGCTGACTGGGTGACTTTAGATCAGTTACCAGGTGACTGGGAGCTCTAATCCAGTCTTAGGTATGAAATCTGGCTGGGTGATGTTGGGCCAATTACCAGGAGACTGAAATCTGACTGGGTAACTTTGAGCCAATTACCAGGAGATTGAGAGTTCTAGTCCTGCCTTAGGCATGAAAGCTGACTGGGTGACTTTGGATCAGTTACCAGGAGACTGGGAACTCTAGCCTAGCCTTAGGCATGAAAGCCACTGGGTGACATTGGGCCAAGTACCAGGAGACTGAGAATTCTAGTCCAGTGTTAGACATGGAAGCTGGCTGGGTGACTTTGGGCCAAGTACCAGGAGACTGAGAATTCTAGTCCAGTGTTAGACATGGAAGCTGGCTGGGTGACATTGGGCCAGTCATTCTTTCCCAGCTCAAATCAACTTACAGGGTTGTTAATGTCGTGAGGGACAAGGGACTCTAACAATAAAGGTCGGGTAGCAATAAATAACATCTCTTCTACCCTCATGGAGCTGAAGCTCTGAAGAGAACTGCTGGGTGGGTTCGCATAGCTTCCAGGTAGTGAACCAAAGCACAGCTTCATTAATCCACTTTTCTAGGTTTACATGACTCACTAAATCTTGTACACTAACCACCCAGATTGAGATTCCACAACACTTGAGACTGTAATCTGGGTAGTTTACCTCTCATTCCATATGTTCAGCGAATCCAGCCAAAGCTGTGCACATCTGTTGTTCCCAGCACTGAGCTTTACCTGCGAAAGACTCCTCCGGTCTACAGTTTCTCCTCGGTCTTGGCTTGGAAGATGAAGGTGACTTCCTTCAAGCCCTTTGACAGATACATCCCATTTAGCTTCAGCTGCGTTCCAGGCTCATCTCCTCTTTGACGAGTGAAACTGTGATGAGACCAGCTGTCACGGAGGTCTAACTACAAAGGAAATTGCAGCAGGTGTTGCCTATTCCGGGTTGAGGGGGGAGGACAAATGGGACATTGTGCCACCTGTGTTCATTCAATTGCTGACCTAGCTGTCTGCATCGTTCCCTTGCACAGAGAAATCAGCAGAGCAGAAGGGATGGGGGGGCAGCTCCTAAGAAGGAATTTGCAGGACAGTACTGTGACTGGGGGTGAGGGGGGAATACAGCTCAGGAGTCAGAGCTAAAGGTTCGCCAAGGACTGACAAGCTCTTGACCCTGGCTTGGGATTATACGAGGGCTATCCACAAAATAGATTACATTTTGCGATAGAAAAAAAAAACAAAGTGTAGGAAAAAATGTTTATTATATACACTTGAAAGTGACACTTGAATACTACTTTTCAACATATTCACCGAACAAATTGAGGCACTTATCATAGTGGTGAACAAGCTTTGTAATTCCATTGTCATAAAATTCAGCCGCCTGAGATTTGAGCCAGTCAGTCACGCCCGCCCGCAGTTCCGTGTCGTCGTCAAAGCGCTGTGTTCCAAGCCAGGTCTTCATCCTCAGGTCTTCATCCTCAGAAACAAGTGGTAGTCGCTTGGTGCAAGCTTTAGGGCGGATGAGGAAAAATCTCCCACTTGAAAACATTCAGGACTTCTCGAGCGCCGTAGTTTGGCCATTTTTAAACTTAATGCACCATTGGCGCACTCCACCTTTAGTGATGATGTTGTCCCCGTACACTTCACACAGTTGCCAAAAAATTTCAATCGGTTTATGGTTTTTTGCCAACAAAAACCTTATCACTGATCGCACCTCACAACTCGCGGGATTTTCAATTGCAGCACACATTTCAAACGTTTGCTGTGAAATAACGGGCAACGATACAAACCTCCTACTAGCACGACTAGATGCAGACTGAGCGGCAGACGCACAGACCAAAGATGGCCATGCTAGCTCCGCCCCTTCTTGCTACAGACAAAAACGTAATCTATTTTGTGGATAGCCCTCGTATAAACAAGAGATTTTCCTCTACATATGGCAAGCCCACATGTTGAGTCAAGAATTGTTTTATCATCCTTTTTGTCCAAGAACTAGAACAAAAGGGGTATCAAACTCAATTTCATTGAGGGCCGCATCAGGGTTGTGTTTGACCTCGGAGTGCTGGGGGTGTGTGGCCAGGGGGACATGGCCAGCTCAATGTCATTCATGTCGGGGCACCTGTGGTGGCCCAAGCGCTATGCCAACGAAAATGGAGCTTGGGAAACAGAGGTGGTATTCAGCAGGTTCTGATCATTTCTGGAGAACCATTAGTGGAAATTTTGAGTAGTTCAGAGAACCATGAGGATCTTGGAGTCTTGGTGGACAACCAGCTAAATATGAGCCCGCAGTGTGCAGCAGCAGCCAAAAAAGTTAATGCAATCCTAAGTTGCATTAACAGAGAGATACAATCAAGATCAAGGGAAGTATAATACCACTCTATAAAGCCTTAGTAAGACCACACCTAGAGTACTGCATCCAGTTTTGGTCACCACATTATAAAAAAGATTTTAAGACTCTAGAAAGAGTACAGAGAAGAGCAACCAGGATGATTAGGGGACTGGAGACTAAAACATATGAAGAATGGCCACAGGAACTGGGCTTGGCTGATCCAGTGAAGAGAAGGACCAGGAGAGACAGGATAGCAGTCTTCCAATATTTGAGGGGCTGCCACAGAGAGGAAGGAGTCAATCTATTTTCTAAAGCACCTGAAGGCCAGACAAGGAATAATGGATGGAAACTGAACAAGGAAAGATTCAACCTGGAAATAAGGAGAAACTTTCTGACAGTGAGAACAATCAACCAATGGAACAGAAGTTGCCCTCGGAAGTTGTGGGAGCGCCATCAGTTGAGACTTTCAAGAAGAGATTGGACTGCCATTTGTCAGAAATGGTGTAGGGTTTCTCGCTTGAGTGGGGGGTTGGACTAGATGACCTACAAGGTCCCTTCCAACTCTGATTATCTGTTAAACCAGCAAATACCACCTCTGACTGGAGATTTTATAGTATCTTTCCCCTGCCTCACCCACCAAGCCACGTCCACAGAACCGGTAGTAAAACATTTGAATCCCACCACTGTTGGGAAGGTCATTTTTGCTAGCAGAGACACCATGGGCTGGTCCTTTGCTATTTCCAGGCTGGCCCCACAGGCTGGATCTAAGCACCCTGCAGGTCAAATCTGGTCCGCCGGCCTTGAGTTTGACACCTCTGAACTAGAACATCTTTATTCTGGCAGCTAACATCTTTCTTCTTTATTTGTTGATTTCAATGTGTATACCTACTGGGGGGAACCTAAAATTTCCTCCTCCTTCCCCCACCACCACTATCCTCTGGATATACTGCACAGGTACTCCTTGACTTACAACAGTTCATTTGGTGACCGTTCAAAGTTACCACGGCACTGAAAAAAGTGACTTATGACTGTTTTTCACGTTTTTAAGACCGTTGCAGTGGTGATCACTTCAGCGGTTGTATTTTACTGGTTCAGCCCAGTTCTGCTGAGCCGATAGCGGTGATGAGCAGTGGAGACCGGATCGGTTCTCTCCGCTGATCTATTGTTGGGTCTGCCCATCCGACTGGGCTTCCATATTCACCTTTATCCTCTGCTTTTGAAGTGCAGCTGCTTTGCGCGGCACAGCAGAATGCTGTGCGGCAGCTGCTGAAGCTACTGGGAGAGTTCAGGCTTGCAGGAGGTGAGTTGAAACACCTCTGTGCCTGCGCCAATGCCTCCGCGCCTGCGCAAAGTGTGCATTTGGCACGCATGTGCACGCAAAATGTGTGCATGTGCGCAAAGCACACCCGCTAAGCCATGCCCACCGAACCGGTGGTAAAAGTTTTTGAATCCCATCACTGGATCACACGATCAAAGTTCAGAAACTTGGCAATTGACTCTTATTTATAATGATAACAATGTCCCAGGGTCATGTGATCCTCTTTTGCAATCTTCTGATAAGCAAAGTGTCCAGGTTCCAAGTAATACATCTGCAACAGGGAGAATTCTGAGGCAGGCATTTTCCTCAAAGAACAATTTATTGGGACATATCATATTGGCACAGACCTGGTGAAAACCGGCTCTAAAAGTCCTGTCGATTTTCACCTAATTAAAAGTAAAAGTTGTTATCACTTTCCCCTGGTCATCGGTCATGCGACCTAATCAGCACACAGTCCTATAGGTAGACGATCCCAGTCTCCTCCTTCCAAAGACCTGCATGAACGTCCTTGGTTCCCAGGGGAAAGAATTTTGTTTTGGCTACATACCACAGCTATCTCTACTTCCCTTCCTCCCTTCCCTTCAACTCCAAGCTGTGTCAGCACTGAAGCAATAAGAAAGAAAATGGCCACAGTCAGGCCAGCTTCAGGGTTGACACAAAGTCAACAGGGAAGCTAGATTTACTTAACAACCTGTGTTGCTAATTTAAAATTGCAGTGATTAACTTAACAACTGTGGCAGGAAAGGTTGTAATATGAGGTAAAACCAGGGGTGCAATTCAGCCGATTTGCACTGGTTTGGGCAAACCGGTTGTTAAATTACCCACCCACCCCCTGCTATCAAAATGGATCCTGGGTGCTGCGCTGTGCTGCAATGGAGCGGCCGGCACAAGGGAAGGAGAAAGCCGCTTTCCCTCTTTCTTCTCCCTGCTCCTCCTCCTTCCCTTGTGCCAGCCATTCCGTTGCCCGTTTCTACTTTGTAGCACAGCAGAGTGTCCAGGATCCATTTCGATACTGGGGGGGATGTAATTTAACAACCGGTTCACCCAGGGTCAGGTTGGCCATTGTGGGAGGTTCATCCCACATGTGCAGCGGAACTGGAGGATGGGGATGGACCACACCACCCACAACAGCCAACCTGACCCTGTGCAAACCAGTTGTTTAAATTATTTGAACCTCACCACTGGGCAAAACTCACTTAACTATCTTGCTCAGCAACAGAACTTTTGCACTCAGTTGTGGTTGTAAGCTAAGGGCTTCCATGTAAATGCACAGTACATATTCAGTTCACTATGTTTAAAGTGATAATTAGAACAGTATCGGAAAGTGAATTGCAACCAAGAGTTTGGCACCCTTTGGGTGCCATAGTGACCTTGGCTAAAGTAGAAAAAACAGAGCTGGGTCATAATTAAGTGCTAAGATCTAGAGCAGTGGTGGGATTCAATAAATTTTACTACCAGTTCTGTGGGCATGGCTTGGTAGGCATGGCAGGGGAAGGATACTGCAAAATCCCCATTCCCTCCCCACCCCACTAACCTGCTTTCCAGCTCTGTTCTCCTGTGCAGGGCAACCAAAGAAGACCCAGCCAATCAGCTGGGACTCGGGAGGCAGAGAATAGATGGGGGCAGAGCCAGTCAGAGGTGGGATTTGCTGGTTCTCCAAACTACTCAAAATTTCTGCTACCGGTTCTCCAGAACTAGTCAGAACCTGCTGAATACCACCTCTGATCTAGAGCATCCTGAAAGACAAAAATATCAGACTAATTTGTCACTGGGGGTGGGGTGCATGATGGCTTAGTGGTTAAAAGTCCAGATTCAAGACCCCAGCACTGCACCATGGTGTGAGCTCCCACTACTTACCCCAGGTCCTGCCATTATTAGCTTGAAAGCAGGCAAATGCAAGTATATAAACAGGTATCACTTTGGTGGGAAGATAACCGCATTCTGTGCACCTCAGCGTATAGTCATGGTGGCCACATGACCATGGAAAATGTCTTTGGACAACGCTAGTTCCCTTGGCTAGGAAATGGAGATGAGCATCACCCCCTAGAGTCGGAAACAACTAGACAGGAGAAACCATTACCTTTGTCGTCAAAACAATTGAATGGGCATCTCCACGAAATCACCAGGCATCAAGTTTGATTCAGTGGATTCTGAAGAGGTAATAGATCTCAGAAAAATGCTCTCATCAATATTTCCTTAGAAGGATTTGCTGTGCTTCATTGATGCACATTGACACCGAGAAAATAATGGAACAATCTCTTCATTTTGTTTGATTGTGTTCCTCCTCCTGACACACATCTACGCAGCTATCAGTTCTCCCTGCACCTACTAACTTGGATTTGGTTTGTCTAACGCCGCAATGGTGAACCTATGGCACCTATGGTGAACCTATGGCACATGTGCCAGAGGTGGCACGCAGAAGCCTCTCTACGGGTATGTGAGCCGTCGCCCCAGCTCCGCTCTGCTGTGCATGCATGCATGCCTCCTGCCAGCCAGCTGGTCTTCAGGTCTCTGCCACACATGCATGGGGACAGGGCACATGTGGGGGATGCACGCATATTGCAGGGGGTGGGGGCATGCATATGGGGTGGGGTGCATGTGCAGGGGGACACGCACGCATTGCATTTTGGGGGTTTTCTCACGCGCTCACACACGCTTTGGGCACTTGGTGCTGAAAAGGTTAGCCATCACTGGCCTAATGTGTTAAACCTTTTTAGGTGTAAAAAATTGAGTGACTCTACAAACCAGGATTAAACAAACCATTACTGAGCAAAATGAATAAATCAAACCATGCTGCTGTGTTTGCTGGTATGAATAGTTAAAGAAAAGGCAATATCTGACAACTGGATAAGTTATGAAATTACGTGCATTTAATTATAAAATATTCTGTGCAATTAAAACATTAAAAGAACGAGGAAGGTACTGTAACAAGGCAGATCACATCAATGTTAGGGGGAGAAAAAAAATGTGTGTAATCATTGCTCAATACCTGCTGTAAAATGTATATATGTACATATATTTGTCTATATGTTTGTATGTTTTTAAATGTTTTAAACGTATGAATCTTAAATAAACTTTATTTTATGTGTTTTTTTTTTAAAGAATAAATCAAACCATGCTGCTGTGTTTGTAAAACGCATTGCACTACAAACTAGCCAACAATGTTTTAGCCTAGTAGGCCTTTTGAATCCGGCCCATTTTGTTAGGCAATAGTTCATTGTGTCATACGCAACCAGAAACTTGAGTTGTTGGGATTAACCTGGCTTCAATTAAGTATAGATAAGCATCTTATGCAAATAGAGACTTGGATGAAGTGGTGGCAAATACCAGAATGAAAGAAACTGCCTGGAGCAAGTTTGTCACTGCTCAAAGTTTTTGGAATCTGTAAAACCTTTGTTTTAATACACCTGGAAGTTCCCTCTTTTTCTTTCTTGTGAGTGCTGTCTTCTTGCTTTTCTCTGATGATTTGTTCACCGTTTAAGATGATCCTAGGAACCACTAAGGTTTTCTATTGCTTTTGCTGCAAAGGTTTTGACCCATTTTAGAATAACAGAATTGGAAGGGACCTTGTAAGTCATCTAGTCTAACCCTCCGTCCAAGTAGGAGACCATGCACCATTTCTGACAGATGGTAGTCCAGTCTCTTCTTGAAAGCCTCCAGTGGTGAAGCTTCCACAACTTCCGAAGGCAACTTCTGTTCCATTGGTTGATTGTTCTCACTGTCAGAAAATTTCTTCTTATTTCAAGGTTGAATCTCTCTTTGTTCAGTTTCCACCCATTATTCCTTGTCTGGTCTTCAGGTCCTTTGGAAAATAGCTTGACCCCCTCCTCTCTGTGGCAGCCCCTCAAATATTGAAAGATGCTATCATGTCTCCCCGGGTCCTTCTGTTTACTAGACTAGCCATGCCCAGTTCCTGAAACCGTTCTTTATATGTTTTAGCCTCCAGTCCCCTAATCATCTTTGTTGCTCTTCTTTGCACCCTTTTTAAAGTCTCAACATCTTTTTTATAGTGTAGTGGCAGTATTCTAGGTGGGTGTGGTTTTACTAAGGCTTTAAATAGCAGTATTAGTGCCTCTTGACATGGCTATCCATCAGGAAAGAGAAATAAAGTATCTGTTTCCCCAATAATTTCTCAGGAGTTGAAATGCAGAGATTAATAAATAATTTTTCCATGTCTTTGAGATAGTCCTTCTCTCTGCTCACCTTGATAATACATGTTGATGATCTAAGCCAAGGGTCTTCAAACTTGGCAAGTGTAAGACTTGTGGACTTCAACTCCCAGAATTTCGGAGCTAACATGACTGGAGGAGGAATTCTGGGAGTTGAAGTCCACAAGTCTTAAAGCTGTCAAGTTTGAAGACCCTTGATCTAAGTATTGGATTAAAGGCCACATACAGACAGTCTTCAACTTACAAAAGTTCATTTAGTGACCGTTCCAAGTTACAACAGCACTGGAAAAGGTGATTTATGACCATTTTCCATACTTACAACCATTGCAGCATCCCCATCAAAATTCAGATGCTTGGCAACTGGCTCATATTTATGACAGTTGCAGTTTCCTGGGATTATGTGATCCCCTTTTGCGACCTTTGGACAAAATCAACGGGGAAGCCAGATTCATTTAACAACTGTGTTACTAACTTAACAACTGCAGCAAGTCACTTAACAGCTGTGGTGTGAAAGGTCACAAAATGGGACCAAACTCTTAACAACTGTCTCATCTAGCAACATTTTAGGACTGGGGACAAAGGGATGTTTAGAGCACACTCTGTTATCTCCTAAGAGTAAGCGCTAAGCTTTTTATTTTGACAATATTTACAAAATATTTACAATGTTTAGAGGTATTTCCACATAATGCTATACCACCTCTTCTAGCTTAACTTGGAACAAAGTTTTTAGCCAGACCTTTCTGGTAACTGACAATTAAATGGTCTTTCAGTTTTAATCCCTGATTGTTATGAGTACTAAAACCACAGGAAGGGATAAAATAGAGACCTTTAGTGGCTCTTATAAGCAACCTTGAGTAACAGGCAGAGAGTTATGACAAGGTCCTTCTCCCTGCGCTGGAAATGCTGTTCTTTTAATACTCCATCGATTAAGTTCAGAGAATGACAATTTAATATCTGTTCCAGGAAGAAAAGGAGCTAGAGAAGGCCTCTCGGCTCCCTTGTGCAATGGGACAGGTTCAGTCATCTCCAGATCCCAATGAATAGAGATTGAAAATGCAGAGATTTTTACAAATACACCACTCCTTCAACCGCAGACTATGCCAAGGTTGAATGGTGTGGGGGGCAGGGAGAGGAGTTGTGTTGTATTCTTAAACACAAACAGAACTAGCAGCATGACAACAGATGCTGTCTTTGGGAGCAAAACCCCAAAAACCTTAACTTTAAACTGTCTATCATGGACCTCACTCCATTCCTAAGAGGTCTGTAAGGGGACATGCATAAGCGTACCAGCGTGCCTACCGTCCCTGTCCTATTGTTCCCATTTATCCTTTTATTTGTACTCACTTATTATGTATATACTTATACCTGTTTATACTTATATGTTTATATCAGTGATGAGATTCAAAAAAATTTACTACCAGTTCTGTGGGTGTGGCTTGGTGGGCGTGGCAGGGGAAGGATACTGTAAAATATCCATTCCCACCCACTCCTGGGGAAAAGTTACTGCAAAATCCCCATTCCCTTCCCACCCCATTAACCTGCTTTCCAGCTCCATTCTCCTGTGCAGGGCAACCAAAGAAGACCCAGCCGATCAGCTGGGACACGGGAAGCAGAGAATAGATGGGGGCGGAGCCAGTCAGAGGTGGGATTTGCTGGTTCTCCGAACTACTCAAAATGTCCGCTATCGGTTCTCCAGAACTGGTCAGAACTGGTCAGAACCTGCTGAATACCCACCTCTGGTTTATATGTTATGTTCATATTTACGCTTGTTTTCTCATACCTGCTTGACAAACAAAATAAATAAAATAAAAATAAATAAATAAATGTTATTAGTCCTGTGGACTTCCTTAACAAGCCAAGATCACAGAATCAAGGGGCAGAGGGAGACTAGGCTGGCCAGCATGGAAATTAACTCGTCCTACCGTCCTATCATATGATAGAATGAGTTAACTTGCAGACCCCTGTATCAGAAGTAGCATACATAAAGACGTTGAGGTGAGCTAGTAATTCAGCACCAGGGTTACCATGTCTGAGCTTTCAAAATCCAGATGATCCCTAGATGGTAGCAATTGGCAAATATTTAATGCCATCCAGAGAGCATTTGGACTTTCACAGTGACCCAGATCTAGTAGCCCTGACCAATGTACATGGTCCCAACTCCAAAATGTACAAAGAGAGTCAGAATTATTCCAAATTTGGGGCATAAGGAACCTTCTCCTCATCTGCAACCCATGGTTTAAAGCAGGGGTCTCCAACCTTGGCCACTTTAAGACTTGTGGATTCCTCAGCCAGCTTTGCTGAGAGTTCAGTTCTGGGAGTGGAAGTCCACAAGTCTTAAAGTGGCCAAGATCCCTGGTTTAAAGAGGTAACTTTGGCTGGTTCTGCTGAAAATTGCCAACATAGGTTCCTTAAATCATCGTCATATGTTTTTAAAAAACGATTAAAACTTTCATCTTCTTCCCATATCCAGAAGTCTGGAAATCCCAATGCATGGGTATGAGAGGAACTCCTCCCTCTCTAAATCGTTGCCCCATCTGTTGTAACCTTCACCCCAACATCTACGGAGCAGTGTTCAATCACCAGAAGAATCTTCCTTCTGTCCCAGCACTTGACACATCAATTTCACATCTGGCCATCACACAGATGTTCTTGGTAAAAGTGGAAAATAAGATTTGGGATGCAAATATTTAGTTTGCCAACAAGGATAGTGATTTTTCACACCTTTTGAGTGGTATTTGGGTTTATTTTTATCTTTATTTTTGCAGCTGGGATCTGGTAATCCTTGATCAAATAAAGATGAGTTCTAACATCCTGAAAAGTATAGAATTACTACCCACATTGGATAAATTATAGTGATGGAATCCTGTGATTGACTGACTTGATTAGGGTGGATGGCAGCCAGATTCAATTCTACTTTTTCTTCCACATTGTTTTGGCAATGACACAGTAAAAAAAAAAAAAAAATTGAGCAGGAGGCTAAATCACAGCGTAAACATTTCGCCAGTGCCGAGCCTGAGCCACCAAAATAACAGCACTGAATTTGATGCCCTGAATATGAGATGATGATCCAGTTTCATGGGCATTTAAATGTGGTTTTGCATTTCAAATAAAGCATCTTTTCATCTTGCAAAATCCAGATGTTATTGTTCACTGAGGCAAGTCTCTTCAAGACCAATTGAGATTGGTTTTAAGTCAAACAATCTGTTTTGAAAGGACAGAATTTTCTATTGTCTTTATACTTTCAAGCATGAGGCTTATCTCTGGCAAGTTGGGGCTTAGCACACATTTTTTTGGTGTTGGGACTCTTATCGTGCATCCCCCCCTCCTCTTATTTGCTCTTCATTGTTTTATTTTATGCACACAAACTCCTTGCTATAAAACAATGGGGTTCTGTGTTTTGCAAAGAAAACAAGTCATCTGTTATTCCATGAGGGTTGTCCCAAAGATGCTTTTTCAGGAGGCAACTGGACTTACTTGTTTTTTTTTTCTTTTGAAGATGTTTCACTTCTCATCCAAGAAGCTTCTTCAGCTCTGACACAACAGTGGAGAATGGAAGGATTTATACTCCTTGCAGGCAGCTGGTCATTTGCATCCATTTTAGAGAGTCATTGAGGCCACTTGGAGGTTTATCTGTGTCCTCAGAGTCACCTGAGTAGTGCAAATGGTTCCTGTACTCTGCAAGGATGCAGATTCTCTTGTTATCTCTCCTCAGCCAAATGTCAGTCATACAGCACACTCTGTCCCAACCAGGGGTGGGATTCTACCGGTTCGGACTGGGTCAGGTGAACCCCTTGCTCCAAAGATCAGCTGTCTCCAAACCAGTTGTTGCGACGAGCATGTGGGGCTGCCTACCCCTGCTCTTTCCTGTCCTTTACTTCCTTTCTTGAGAGCGCAGCTGATTTATGCGACAGAGTGCTTTGCCACACATCAGCTGTTTTCTTCACAGGGACTGCTGTGGAAGGTAAGTATTAGAGCTGTTTAAATTGCGGAGTGCACAGAGCGCGCGATCATCAAACCGGTTGCTATACCAGTGGAATCCCACCCCTGGTTTCAACTCTCTATGGTTGTTGCGTTGAGAGGTTTACGTTGGAACCATAGTAGTGAAAGTTCATATCCGGTTCTTCTTCCAAAACTGCGATAAACTCTGCATTTTCAGCTACTTGTGAAGTTGCCTCGGCAGTTTGGTAACATTCTCCACATGTTGCATCTCCAAAGTAATTTGAGAGGATTTTTTTATCATCAGAAAACAGCTGGGAGTTGAATCTTAAAGTTGCTAGGTTTTGAGAAATTGCATGGCGATGCTAGTTTTTCCCAAACTAAGATTCCCTAGGAAATCTGTGGTTCTAAATCATAATTAAATTGGAAAAATTATTAATAACATTAGTCTTTGAATGTTCACTATTTCTATAGTCACACGGTACTAACTCGATCTGTCTGTCTGCTTTGCCTGATTTTGGGTAAAAGTTGCTCTTTTTTTATAAAAAATTCAATATTTATATAAATATTTATATTTACATACAAGCCATGCCCGGCCAATCACATGACCACCAAGCCACACCCACAAATTAGGCCATGCCCACAGAATCAGTTAGTGGTCCCTGGGATTTAAAATTATGAGTTTGGTGGTCCCTGAGGTCCACCAAAGGTTGGCGACCCCTGGACTAGATGACCTACAAGGTCCCTTCCAACTCTGTCAATCTGTAATCCGTTAATAGGTTGGTTTAATTTTTATTGAATGATCCATATTTGGGTAGAATTATGTAACCTGGTAAGCTTTAACATCTTTTGTTTGGCATTCACTCTGCATATAGTATGAATCCAACCATTGTGGTTTATTTATTGAAATTGTTTAGTATAATGCATGAATCCACTTTATTATTTTCAACATGTGGCTCTATTTCTTTAGTTGCTTCTGTGGGAATATAAGCAGCTATCCCTTTTCTATGACCCCGACATCATTGTAGCTACCATAATCTTACAGCATGGGGAAAATCCTTTTCAGTGAATTTAAAAATGAAAAGAAATCATATTACCATGGTATCATTTCCTTGTCATATTTTAATGAATATCTGTTTCCTAGTATTCTCACCAAATTATACAATTATCTGGAAAACATCAGTTGAGAAAAGCTGATATAATTAATGAACTTGTAACATTTAATCCATTAAAATGAATAAATGGATTAAAAGATACATTTATAATTTTCATACATGTGTAAAATCTCTCTCTCTCTCTCTCTCTCTCTCTGTCTCTGTCTCTGTCTCTGTCTCTGTCTCTGTCTCTGTCTGTCTCTGTCTCTCTCTGAATAAAAACAATATTAAAGTTCCTCAAGATAAAGAGGAACTTCTTGAGGATGTTTAAAACATTTTAAACTGTTTGCAGCAATGCAAATTACTGCTTTCTTGTTCACTGCAACTAAGTTAGCAATCAATTTCCTCTTCTTTTTTTTTAATCTTTTGATCTTGTTCAGAAGAGGCTCTTTTCATCCAGTTCTCTAAATCAGAGTTTCCCCAACCTCAGCAACTTTAAGATGTAGATGTTGGCTGGGGAATTCTGGGAGTTGAAGTCCACACATCTTCAAGTTGCTGAGGTTAACAAACCTTGCTCTATCTAATGCTATTTCAGCGTGACAGAAAGAAACCTCTATAGGCCTATAGTTCTACATTTTTCTAGTCAGCAGGAAAGATATAAAACTGATTTAAAATAGGAAGTTTTAGGCAACAATAGAAAAAATTTACTGAATGGAAATTTAGTTTCTTTTTTCAAATATTATGTAAGCCATAAGGGGGAGTGTGTGGCCATATAAATTTTCTAAATGAATAAATTAAACTTATGACAACAACTGAGCCCCAAATGTTATGTTGTTAAGTGAGACAGTTAAGCGAATTTTGCCCCATTTTATAATCTTCCTTGCCACATTTGTTAAGTGAATCACTGCAGTTGTTAAGTTAGTCACACAGGTGTTAAGTGAATCTGGCTTTCTCATAGATTTGCTTTTGCTAACGAGACAGGGCAGGATAAAGAATTGCAGACTTCAAAAGATAACGAAACACACACAGTTGGGAGGATGCCAGAACCCAGACAAGACTTGACAAACAAGGATAATGCATGCTTTGCTTCCAGCAAGGTGCTATGTGCAAACACCCTCTTGATCCTGTTTTCCCAGCTGCAGCTAATGAAGGGAATCAGGGCCTTTTTCTTTCCTGTAACCCATGTTGCTCCCTTATCTGTTCCTCCCTGCGTGCCCTAGGATGAAGAAGGGGTGGGCCTGGGTCTTCCTCTGAATGCCCAGCCAGACTGTGCCCTTCCCAAGTTTCCTCCACAGCCACCGGAGCCACACTCCCACTCCCTGTCAGCTGTTTTACCTCCCCCTCAGAATCAGATTCTAACAGGGGCATGACACATGACTATGGGCATGCTGCAACAGTTGTGATTGTGAAAAATGGTCACAAGACACTTTTTTCAGTGCTGTTGTAACTCTGAATGGTTACCAAACAAATGTCTGTAGAGATTCTCAGTCATCCAGGTCATGGTTGCCCCAAAGGTGCTTTTTTCAGGAGGCAACTGGACTTTCTTGTTTTTTCTTTTGAAGACATTTTGCTTCTCATCCAAGGAGCTTCTTCACCTCTGATAGGATAAGTGGGGAATAGAAGGATTTATATTCCATGCAGACAGTTGGTCATTTGCATACTTTGAGAGGGTTGTTGAAGCACTTAGATGTCTATCTGTTTATCTGTTTATCTGTTTATTTCCCCAGGGTCACCTGAATAGTGAAACGTCTTCACGGAAAAAACAAGAAAGTCCAGTTGCCTTTTGAAAAAAGCACTTTTGAGTCACTAAACAAACAGTTGTTAAGTCAAGGACTACCAGTATGGGGAACATTCCTTGGCTGCAGAGGGACCTCTGAATCTGTTAGATTTTAGTTGTCATAAACTCTAGGCAGCCCAGCCGTAATGGGGTTTCATACTCATCTGTTAAGCAAATGACTGGTAAATGTTTATGATATAGTTTCAATAACCATTTTGTGATTTTTTTGGTGGGGGGGGGGGACTTTCCATAGGCACCAACAGGAAAGGCATTGAACAGCAAATGGTAGGTCTTTATGCATTGGGCAAATTTGGGGAAGGAAAAATTGATCTCACTGCAGGTGGTGAGACCTTCCAAAATAGGGCTGTCAAACTCACAGCCCACGGGCCGCATGCATCACCCACTGGCCATGACCACACCCAGTTTAGTGAAGGGGTGAAAAGTCCCGATACATCACGTGACGACGCTGTGTTGACACAAAGTTGACACCCCTGTTCCAAAACATTTTTTCCCATATTGCAAAGGTTGCTGAGGGGAAAAGTTCCATGAAAGTCTGTAGGAATTTTTTTTCTAGATCTAACCAGGGGTGGGATGCTACGGGTTTGCCTGGGTTCGAACTGCCAAATCCCACCCTGGCCCTGCCCACCCTGCTCCACCCCTCCTAGGAGTCTCCATGCCAGAGGTGGTATTTAGCAGGTTCTGACCAGTTCTGGAGAACCGGTAGAGGAAATTTGGAGTCGTTTGGAGAACTGGAAAATCCCACCTCTGACTGGCCCCGCCCCCATCTATTCTCTGCCTCCCGAGTCCCAGCTGATTGGCTGGGTCTCCTTTGGTTGCCCTGCACAGGAGAATGGAGCTGGAAAGCAGGTTAGTGGGGTGGGGAGGGAATGGAGATTTTGCAGTATCCTTCCCCTGCCACGCCCACCAAGCCACACCCACAGAACTGGTAGTAAAAGTTCCATGCGGCCCATTTTGGATGCAAGGTAAGTGCAGGGTCCGTGTGGGGGCTCAGGGAGGGGGGAAAATGGGCCTCCCGGAAGTTCCAGAAGTCTGGAAATGGGCCCATTTCCGGCCTCCAGGGGGCCTCCAGAGCGCAGGGGAGGCAGTTTTCACTGTCCCAGAGGCTCGAGGAAGGCCTCCGGAGGCCGGAGAGGGTAAAAACAGTCCCTCTACCATGGTGCAGGAGGCTGGGTAAGCCATGCCCACCATGGCCATACCCACCCAGCAACAGGGCAGAGAACCCATTGCTGAAATTTTTGGAGCCCACCCCTGGATCTAATAATATCAAAAGAACAAGCTAGTAAAGCTTAGGGTCCTTAGATTGCAAAAAGGTAGAATAACCAAATAATTAAAAAGTTCTGCCAATCAATGGAAATATTTTTGAAGTTTGTGTGTTTGATATACATGTAGCTGTATGCAGGGATGTATGTCTGCTCCATGTGGATATTATCAAAAGAATGACTCCACCCATTCTAAAAATTCTCTTATCACAGGGATCTCTCCCTCTTTTATGTGATTCCTGAAAGGGAATTTCATCCTTCAGGATGAAAATGATTCCCCATCCTCCTTTTAATAAAAACCAATTTGGATATAGTTAAAACCTCATCTAATATCATAAGCCATTAATCTCTCCTATATTTTTCTTAACAACAAAAAAATGATAATATCAATTACAAGAAATGGCTGGTGCATGGCCCTTCCCATTTTTAACTGACAGTCTGCACTTCATTGTTCTAAAATACTTTGGCAGAAAATCATAAGAAATCTAATCCACAGCTTTCAAGAGAAAAAAATGCAACTAGAAATTTTTATTTTATTTTGTTTTGTTTTATTTTATTTTATTGCCCCTCTCACTAAGTGACTCTGGGCAGCAAACAAAATGTAAACATTCAAAAAAATCTGCAATAATATCAAAATTAAGATATATTAGTTAATTTTTTTAAAAAAACCCATTTCTAGAGCAAGTATAGTATCATTGGCCTGATTTGTGACTTTAAAACTGCATGACTTAATTTGTCACATAAGTCATTGTGACTTAAAACTATTCTACTCTCTTTAAGCAGAGGTGATATTCAGCAGGTTCTGACCAGTTCTGGAGAACCAGTAAGGGAAATTTTGAGTAGTTCAAAGAACCGGCAAATACCACCTCTGCCTGGCCCCACCCCTATCTATTCTCTGCCTCTCGAGCCCCAGCTGATTGGCTGGGTCTTCTTTTGTTGCCCTGCACAGGAGAACGGAGCTGGAAAGCAGGTTAGTGTGGTGGGAAGGGAAGGGAGATTTTGCGGTATTCTTCCCCTGCCACGCCCACCAAGCCATGCCTGCCACACCATGCCAGGCCCACTAAGACACGCCCACAGAACCGGTAGTAAAAAAAAATTGAATCCCACCACTGTCCTCCAAGTTCATACATGAGGGCCTGAAGAGTTAGAATGACTGAGGCTGGAAATCCTGAGAATTTTAGGTCTCTTTGGGGAAAGTAAGTCTGAGAATTATATTAATAGGATGAGGCCCATGAGAGGAACACACAGAGAACCTCTAGATTAGTGGTTGACAAATTGCACTAGAACAGGAGAAATTTGGTTTTATCTTCATCTTCAGTCATGGAAATACACTGGGCGAATTGGGGCCAGTCACAATTGTTACGACAGGAAACTGGAAAAGAGAAGGTTGTGTACAGCACCTTGGGCTTCTACAGAACGGCAGGGTATAAATCATAAGATCCAGTATCTCCATCTTCAGATTCTGGAGAACATTCTGGTGAGCTGGAGACATCTTGACAGCTCATGGACAAAGGGAAATGCTCCAGAGAGGAAGATAAGAATCAGGTATCTATTAAAGTTGAAGAAATTAAATGCAAGAATGACCTGTGGTGGGACTGTTGGCTATAGCCTCCTTGATCAACAAAAGGGATGCTGTGGAAGCTGCCAGGCTAATCATAAGAAGGAAACAGAATTGCTGTTCGGTAAAATCTCTGGTTAAAAGACTATTTTGGGGGGAAGGTGCAAGAAATCAGGAACAGGATAGAGGTCAAATGTACTACAAGTTTATTTCATGCTACCTATAGACAAGAATCTGATCTATTAAAAGTCAGGGCAAATTGGTTCTAGATAAGAGGCAATGGAATTCATGGGCAACTGGACTTAGGTCTCTTGTGGGAGTGCAGCGATTCCAAACTAATGACTTATTTGACCCTATCTTCAGGCTCAGCTTGGTCAACTTCTACAAAGGTGGAGAGGGTACCCTTTCCTCTCAAGTGTCCTTTAAATCTGAATTTACACCATTTGCTCACTATAAGCCAATTTTATATTATTTAAATATTGATCATTTATAGTTTCCTCACTCCTCTTTAGCATTTATATGAAGCTTCTGAATATAGTCATCCCATGCCACAGGTTAGCTTTCATTAGTGCACTGATGGTATTCTACCGGTTCAGCCAAGTTTGGGCAAACCAGTAGTAAAAAATGTTACCGTTTGGCCGAACCGGTAGTAAAAAAAAACAGCTACCATTCTGCTGAACTGATACTTTTTTCTCCCGACGATCAGCTGTTCTGATGATCAGCTGTGCCAGGATCCCCCACGCTGTCTTACTGCTTCACCCAGGAGGCTGCACATCCCATTCCACACACACACACACACACACACACACACACACACACACACCGCATTCTGTTTTTGGCCTCCTGGGCCTCAGGGAAGCCTCCTGGGAGCAAAAACGGCCTCCCAGGAGGCTTCCCTGAGGCCCAGGAGGCAAAAAATGGAGTGTGGGGGGGGTGCAAAAAAACAGGCCATGCCCACCCAGTCACATGGCCATGCCTACCTAGCCACACCCACAGAACCAGTAGTAAAAATGGGGAACTAGATGGGAATTAGGTGACTTAGGTAGATCAAGAGCGAGTAGCTATGGATTTGGGGCCACCCAGCTCCAAATATCTTCCATCATTCTCCTATCCGTGACAGCACCTGCTCTAAAGAAGAGAACCCCTCTTTTTTTAGTTAGATATGGTGAAATATTGAATGAAAAGGGTGAACTCAAATCTATGCAAAAACTAGAGGAACAAGGTATAAAGATGAATTGGTTTTCATATGTGCAAATATATTCAAGGTATGATAAAGATTTTAAAACAGAAGGTTTCTATGATAAGCTGACTGACTTAAATAAGATTTTGACAGGTACTGATGAAAAGGTGATTAAAAAATTGTACGGATATCTATTAGAAATTAAACTAGAAGAAGAACAAGTTAAAGAAACTATGATTGCTTGGGGGGAGAATTTTGGATATAGGATTGATTTAGAGAAATGGCAAAAATTGTGGTCTCAAAATTATAAAATGACAATGTCAACAGCATATAAAGAAAATTTGTATAAGATGTTTTACAGGTGGCATTTTCCCCTGACAAGAATAGCAAGAATGTTCAATAATAAATCCAAAAAATGTTGGAAATGTTATCAGACACCTGGTTCATATTACCATATGTGGTGGACTTGTGCGGATGCTAAAAAATACTGGACTAAAATCCACATGTGGTTGGGAAAAATGACAAAAACATATAGACTTGAAACCAGAGATATTTTTATTGGGAATTTTACCTGAAATATATAGTAAAGAGTTGAAATACCTGATTGTAAATGTATTAACAGCGGCTAGGATTGTATTTGCTAAAAACTGGAAAAATGAGAAAATACCATCACAGGAGGAAATCATTAAGAAAATATTGGAATGTGCTGAAATGAGTAGATTGACATTTGAAATTAGAGAACAAGAGGATAAACAATTTTATAAAATTTGGGATCTTTTCTATCAATGGTTAGACAATAAAGTACAGTAATGAAATATGTGGACTTTTAGAAAATAATAAATATATAAAGATGTACTTCTTTCTTATTATATCTACAAAATGATTTTAGGATAGATTTGGGATGATAATATGAACTGTTATAAAATAAACTAAGTAAATTATGGTTATCTTGTAAAACATGAATGAATAAAAGTATAGTCAAATGATTGATTAATAATGATACTAAGGTATTTAATTTTTGATTGACAATATGAGATTATATGTAATGTAATTATAATTGAAGACTACGAAATGGAAGCACAAGACAGGCATGATATTCCGCTCTGAAAAAAAATTGGGGCCAGCCAAAAGAGACCCCCGCTGCGCGCCCGGGAGCGCCGCTGCTTTCCTCGCCAGGGCCGGGCGGTGGCGTGTTGCACGGAGGCTGGTCTGTGGCTGGCCCAGCTCCTTTTCCTGCCGCTCAGCGGCCTCCGCTCACACCGCCCGGGCTCCGCTCAGGTATCCGGCTGGGGCTGTCAGGAGTTGCTACCACCAGCGCAGCTCCATGCGGCTCCAGTCCTGCATTGCCTCGGGAAGGGAAAGGCAAAACCAGGAGCCGCTGCTGCCGTTGCAAAGCGCCGCCGCGCTCTTCCTTTTTGCCTTTCCCTTCCTGAGGCAATGCGGACTGGAGCGCGCTGAGCCGCGCCAGCAACTCCTGACTCGGGGCCTCCGAGGGGAGGGGAAGGAGGAGAAGAAGGGGGGAAAGGGGTGGTGATTCCCAAAATCAGAATTCGATTTTAATCGGAAGAATATCATGCCTGACAAAACAATTTGTAAACCAACCGGCACACTGTATGTACACTTATGGAAGATGGCTTGATGTTTTTATGTTTTGTTTGTTTATGTTTGTTTTTAAAAACCAATCAAATTAAAAAAAGAAGAAGAAGAAGAGTACCCCTCTTTTTGTGACCTGGATGCTCAAAATATACTGAATATACTGGCCAGTGTATGAGTCCATTCTAATTATATGAGTTCTAATGTTTGTCTCCAGACTTGATATATTATATTCCTTTATTATCGTCTTTTCCTGCTGTGGTATTTTTAAGCCTTGTTAGCTCTCCAGACTCTCTAGGCAACTTGTATATGTATGCAAATGATGGAAATTGACAAAAATAATGATCTGTAATTGAATCATCCGTACTACTACAAATAGGATTTAGTGCACTTATTTGGGGAAGATGCCCTGATGCACATTTGTCCTTTGCATCCAACATTTGGTAAAAGGTTATTTGTTCAATTGAAGTTTTTCTAAATTAGATTTTCAAGGGCTGTAATCTATTCACAAAAGATCATTCCTAAATTATTGAATTAGGAACGACAAAGGGCAGTCAGAGCAAAATCACTGCTCAGGATATTCACTCTTCACTATAAGTACACAGAAAAAAAATTAAACATACTTGTAGATGCAGGTATTATCCATTCTAGGGGTTAACCTGATGAAAGAAAATAAATATTTCCTATTGCTTTCAGTTCCCGAAAGATACAGTAAAAATGTGCACTTATCCTACACTTTCCATCCAGGAATGCTGGTGATAAGGAATTCAAGTAAAGAAGTGGATTTTTTCCCCCTATATTTAGGAATGTTTAAGTTCCACAAAAATTTAGACAAGTGCAGATCAGATTTAAGGTGCTATATTATTGGCCACCTAATGAGAAGGAAGGACTCACTGGAGAAGAGCCTAATGCTGGCAACGGTTGAGGGCAAAAGAAGAAGGCAGAGATGACAGAGGTGGCTGGATGGAGTCACTGAAAGCAGTTGGCGGGAGCTTAAATGGACTCCAGAGGATGATAGAGGACAGGAAGGCCTGGAGGAACGTTGTCCATGGGATCGCAATGGGTCAGACACGACTTTGCAACTAACAACAACAGCAAAGTCCCCCCAACAATTGCATCATTTTAACTACAGCAGAATTTAAGAAACTTCCCAGCACAATACCATTTAATACCAACACAATACAATTGCTACAATACTCTTGCTAAGTCAATAAGACTCAATAGGCTTATCCGAGAACTCTTAAATCCGAGTTGCCAAAATCTGGAACTTCACCCCTAGATAGCAGTAGAGAAACACAGAAAGTCCTGGATGACCTCTAGTGGTCACCTGGACACTTGCAGCCCATCCCTCAGAACCCTAGCTTTACTAGAGCAAAAAGTAGGGGGGGAAATTAGGTAGGTCACCTGGTTTTCATTAAAGTATAGGAAAGGAAAATATTTAAAGGGGAGCCAAGGACAGAAGCTTCATTGTAATCCTAGGCCTGCTCAGAAATATTTGTTTCATCTGAATTCTTCCTTTCTTCTGACAGCCAAGATAGCATACATTGATGTCTACCCTAACTTTATCACTAAAATAATAGCATTTTAAGAGAGGGGTTTTTTTTAGATTGAGCTGAGGCAAAAGTAACTGATTGATTCAGTAAATTCTATGACCTGATTTCTGGATTCTCCTCAGTCCAAACCAGATGTTTCAAACATTTTGCCATACTACATATGCTCTCAATGATTCATTTCAAAGAGTTATAACTTAGTGCCCATTACACTAATATCAATTTTCTGCTGATAGCTGCAGTAATTAACTGCTGGACCAGTGCAGTAGCAGGAACATACCAATGCAAAGAGACCATCATTTTTTGGCAGCTGAAATACCAGTTCCAAAGTTTTGGACATGCCTTTTAATAGAAAGATAAACAGAGTGTAAGAGATGACCAGGCAGAGCCTGAGGGAAGCATCAAGCACGTCATCAGTTTGGAGTCCCTTCATGCCCACAGATTAATGTAAAATGCAGGAAATCAGGAGATCCAAGCAGTTCAAATGAATATAAAGGTTTATTGTAAGCTTAATAGCAATAGCACTTAGACTTATATACCGCTTCACAATGCTTTTACAGCCCTCTCTTAGCGGTTTACAGGGTCAGCGTCTTGCCCCCAACAATCTGGGTCCTCATTTTACCCACCTCGGAAGGCCGGAAGGCTGAGTCAACCTTGAGCCTGGTGAGATTTGAACTGCAAAATTGCAGGCAGCCGGCAGTCAGCAGAAGTAGCCTGCAGTACTGCATTCTAACCACTGCACCACCGCAGCTCTTTCTTTAAGCTCTCTACAAGAATCTGAACAACTAATGGTCAAAGCAATTGGCGGTAGATAAGGATCATAGTGGGCTGGACTTAGATCTTTGTGGCACAAAGGAGTTTGATGACATGTTTGACTCTTCCCTCAAGATCAGCCTGGTCATCTCCTACACAGAGGGATCCAAAAAATTAAGATGATGACCACAAATGTGTGATTGAAATCCCACCCCTTTGTGTGTATATGTGTCTGTGTGTCATGATTCATATTAAAAAGAGCAGGGTGTTGATGTCATGGTGATAGCCACTATCCTAACCAACTTCCTGCAGATAGGTCTCTAAATAAGGGTTTGAAGACATGGCCTGCAGCTTATGTTAAGACCACATAATGCTTTCAAGGTATGGATGAAGCCAACACACATGAATATATTCTTCTACCCAGTTTGGGTCTAATGTGTTCATCATAAAGTAAAGGGGTTCTAATCACACTAAATTCATTCGAAATGATTTCATATTAGCAGAAAATGTTCCATAATGACAATGTATTAGTAACCAAGGACTCCAAATTGCTTGCTCTAAAAGCATAAATTATTTGTTGTAAATGGTTCACTCACCACTAATCTGAATTTCTGACATTTAATGACACTATAATGATACTATAAAGAGCAAAGCATTAGTAGTGCAAAGTTCTATTCGTGATCAACTGTAATTTATTTATTTATTCTCTTTGTATAACAGTCCATCTCAAACCAATTATTTTGGGTGGCAAACAATCATAAAATGACCAGCCAGGAGGTATAGGATCTAACACAGAAGTGGCCCAATTAACAGCTACCAAAACCCTGTCCACTTCCTCACGTTCAAAGGTTATCCTCCCAGATAATCACACAAGAATGGGCCTCTGTAACCTCCACTGGTTCTGTGCCAAAGCTGGAGTCTGATGCAGTGTGAATCTGAGTGACTTTATCTGCTCAATGTGAAGCATATTCCTCACAATATAAATCCTTTCGATCTATATTGACTGCTTCCTACAGTGGTGGGATTCAATTTTTTTTTTACTACCGGTTCTGTGAGTGTGGATTGGTGGGTGTGGCAGGGGAAGGATACTGTAAAAGCACCAGTCAGAGGTGGTATTTGCCGATTCTCTGAACTACTCAAAATTTCTGCTACTGGTTCTCCAGAACTGGTCAGAACCTGCTGAATACACCTCTGGTTTTCTAGTATGGTTTGATTGCTTATTGTCCCCTATGACTATTATTAAGTGTTGTACCTTATGATTCTTGACTCTTGGTAAATGTATCTTTTCTTTTTATGTACATGGGAACATTTGCATCAAGATAAATTCCTCGTGTATCCAATCACACTTGGCCAATAAAGAATTCTATTCTATTCTATTCTATTCTATTCTATTCTATTCTATTCTATTCTATTCTATCCTATCCTCATCCTATCCTATCCCTATTCTATTCTATTCTATTCCATTCCATTCCATTCCATTCCATTCCATTCCATTCAATATTTTCTATTCTATTCTATTCCATTCCATTCCATTCTATCCTACACTGATTCTGTAAGTGAATCACATAATTACTGTTCTGACCCAGCTCCCCAAACATGACAAACTCTCAAATGTGGACTCAAAAGATTCCTTTATTAGGAGTGCCAGCAGCCCCACAAAAAGTTTATCTCACAGGCTAACAAGTCTATCCGGACAGAAGATGAATAGTTGTCTAACACACCGATTCATCTCCGTCCCCTACCTTTTATCCACAGAGCTAGGGTGTGTTAGCAGTAGTGGCTCTTTCTTCCCAAGGACCGGCCCATGAATTTCCCCTGCTCTCCTCTCCTCTGCCTTCTATGCATTTGTGCGTCAGGCACACTGGACTCAGCTGTTCCTCCTCTTCCTCATCAGCCATCTCCAGACCTGGGGGCTGTGGACTCTCCATCTGAGGGTTGACGGATAGCCCAGGCTCCACCTCTGTCTCTCTGTCTGACAGCTCCATCCCCTCTTCCCCCTCGGAGCTCTCAGGTTGCCTTGATGCTGATTCTGACTCCCACACCTCTTCCTCCTCCTCTGAGTCTGCTGCTGGGGGGGAAGGAACAAAGTCACCTGACACCAGGCTTTTGCTGGGCTCCCTATGGACAGAATAAGGACGGAGAAATAAATTATTCTGCATAGCATTCAGTGCCTCTAAATAAACAGCCCTGCTCTACTTTCATCCTCCCCCCCCACACACACACACACACACACACACACACACACACACAAGGGTCCATCCAACACCGAACATGCCTGACAGTGAATCAATTCCTCCCCACTTCTTGCCTTTAATCCGTAGGAAGAAATGAAATCCCATTTAAGTTTAATAACAATGATTACCAATAGCATTTAGACTTATATACTGCTTTACAGCCCTCTCTAAGCAGTTTACAGAGTCAACATACTAACTCCCCAACAATCTGAGTCCTCATTTTACCAACCTTGGAAGGATGGAGGGCTGAGTTAACCTTGAGCCAGTGAGAATCAAACTACTGACAGTCGGCAGAATTAGCCTGCAATACTGCATTCTAACCACTGCGCCACCATGGCTCACTTAGAGTACTATCAAATAGTACTAAAGGATCAAATTCAAGTGGCTTCATATTTGGTTATTCAGTTAACAGGCAGGATTATGATTTTTGCTGGAGATGCTCAACCATTAATTTTCTGCTTGTATCAATTTTTGGTTAGTTTTACATCCTTTCCTTCAAAAACATAAAAATGTTTGACAAAATAGAATCTCAATCCTTTGATTTTATTTGCACTAAAATGACTCTGTGTGGCAGGTTAGAGAGCTAGTGGCTGTTGCCAAGGCGGAGGAAAGATTTGAAGCTGGATCTCCAAAGTCTTGGTTCATTTCTTTAACCACAGTATGGCAAATGCCAGCTCCAATAGAACAACAGTCCATGGACCATAAGGGAAGATAATCGTCCAGTAGACTCAAAACTATATTCTTGTTTTCCAGGGATACAGACTAAATCCAAAATACAGAAGGCTTTTTTTTTTTTTTGGACAGTTATTTGTTCTGGTAAATTGATGATGAATCCCTACAAAGAATACAAATTTGATTCAAAATAATGCAATGGGGGCTTTATGGGAAATTCGATGCTTTGGAGAGCTGTAGAAAGATTTGTGTGTCTGTAAAAGTGGCAATAAGCGAAAATCTGTCTTGCAACCCTTTAGACTTTTTTCCGCTTCTGGGTGCTTGAAAATATATTTTGGTCGTGTTTAAAAAATTTTTTCCTTCTGAGTTAGATTTATTGCTGGAGCTGCTGAAGGATATTGCTGATGGTATTGTTATTTTCTGTTGTAAATCCTTCCCATCCCTCCCAAAGGTTTCCTTGCAACTCACATTTGCCAATTGCAAAACCTTATGGGAACCATTCTCTCATAATATCTTCCCTTGGGATTTAAACAAAGCGTGGGAATCCAGGTATTGTGCAGGCCATTGAAAAAATTATTGTACAATGAAAGTCAGGATTATTATCCACTGGCTTTCTTGCTAATAAAATCAGATCAAATCCTGCCCTTGAGAATTTCATCTAAGTTCTCTCTTTTTCTGGGGAGAAAGGAATTCTAAAGCACTTTTTTCTTCCTCTGATGAAAATGGAACCAGCAGAAAAATGAAGGATGCCCTTTTGCACTAAACGCTTGCAATGGGGCTTCCATTTTGCATAAATCCAAAAAGAAAACGGGAAAGTAAAAAAAGAGTGAAATCAAGTGGCTTTCTCATCAAATTCACAGGCCCTTAAGGAGTCCTTTTGCTATATTGAAAAAGAAGACACCAGAGGCTCAACTCAATGTAGCTTGGTCCATTCTGAACAGTCAAGGGAAATCACTGGAAGATTTTAATTCAAGCTATTTGCCATAGGGGAACAGTAGAAGTGTTGTGGATTTTTTTTTTTCCTTCTCCAACACATTAAGTGGCTAACCTTTTTCGGCTCCCATGCTGATAAATGCGTGCATGCTTGCTTGCTCATGCTTGCATGCCAGCACCCAGAAGGCAATGCATACTGGGGGGGCCTCACACCCACTGTGCATGCGCATGCGGTCCCCCTTGCGTGCCTTGCATCTCTGCGCATGCGTGCGCAATTCCCCCTCGTGCGCTGCATGTCTGTGCATATGTGCGAGATTCTCCCCCTGCACACAGCGCGTCTGCACATGCATGCATGATCCCATTGCATGTAGCGCATCCCTGCGCATGCATACGCATCTCCCATGCACCCCCTTTTGCCCCCTGTGCATATGCACCAGATACCTGACAATCAGCTGTCGGGCAGCAGCACACACACACATGCGCAGTGGGGCTCTTCCGGGGCACTTCCAGCACGCATGGCATAAGTTCGCCAACACGGCATTGGGGTCTGCAGATGTCATTAATATAGACCATAAAATAAAATTACTTACTGTTCAATACTACAGGTAGTCCTCAACTTATGCCCACAACTGAGCCCAAAATTTCCATGGCTAAGCGGGATATATGTTAGGTGAGTTATTCCCCATTTTGCAATGTTTCTCACCATCGTTGTTAAGTGAATCTCTGCAGTTGTTAACTTAGCAACACATGTTGTTAAGTGAATCTGGCTTCCCCATTGATTTTGCTCATCACAAAAGGGATCTCATAACCCTGGGACACTGCAAACATCATAAATGTCAATGCCATTTAATTTTTCCCCACATAAGGTGTACAAGCTTCCTTCCAGCTCCATAATTCACAACTATTTCTGTAAAACTGAACATTCTTCCACTGTCCTGCAATTTTCGTCCTGTTTCCACTGAAAAATTAAACAGTCCCATCTTTTTAAATTTCCTATTTTTTCCCCCCAATTCTAGTAATGAGCAGAACATATTTTTTGTTCAGATGGAGCATGAGATCTGCGATTGGTCTGAGAGTCAAGAGACGAATCAGCCTGAAACTGTTATGCTTCCACAAGTGGTCTACAAGCAGCCCACTCTTGAATTCCACTGACTCTTATCTAGCGGCAGTTTAGTGCTGACCATTATTTGGCTAGTTTCTTGAGTTCAGGAATGAGCTTAACTGGAACTTACCATGTGCTCCTGACACGTTGCTCCTGACATTAGACAGGGATTTGTGTAGAGTGTTGTAAACAAGTCTTAAAGGTTACCTTAATAATACAATCAAAGCACTGCATGGGAAATTTTTTTGATTTTTTTTTTTTACCATAGTCTGCAGACCTCTTCCCTTCTCCATGCATTAGAGAAGATATCCAAAGAGGGCTTATACTTTTCAGGATAATAATGTTCTGGTTCTATGATCTTCTTCTATCTAGTGTGTTCGCGCAAGTGCAGAGTCTGCTTTCAGATCATTGAACGCAACTTTCCATGGTCAACTGCATCTCCGGAATGCAGGCCCGCAGATTGCAGGGATGAGATTCACAGCCAGTTCAGACCGGTTCGGGCAAACCGGATGTTAATTTTACGTCTGGTTCAGCAAACTGGTAGTTTTGATGACCAGCTGGCCCCACCCCACCCCACCCATCCCAGGAGTCTCCACGCAACCTGTTTTGGATCTCAAATAAGTGCAAGGGGCACGTGGAGCCCATGGAGGTGGAAAACGGGCCACCCAGAGGCTCGTGGGGGGCAAAAATGGGCCCATTTCCAGCCTCCAGAGGGCCTCTGGAGCCCGGGGGAAGGCAATATTTGCTCTCCTGAAAGCTCAAGGAAAGCCTCCGGAGCCTGGGGAGGGCGAAAAACAAGCCTCCTAGAAGTTCTGGAAGTCTGGAGAAAAGGCCTGTTTCCAGCCTCCAGAGGGCCTCTGGAGCCCGGGGGGAGGCCATATTTGCCCTCCCGGAAGCTCAAGGAAAGCCTCCGGAGCCCAGAGAGGGCAAAAACACCCCCCCATACTATGGTGCAGGAGGCCAACTAAGCCACATCAACCATGGCCATGCCCACCCAGCAACCAGGCAGTGAACCGGTTGCTAACATTTTTTAATCCCACCCCTAGCAGATTGCATATCTTTGTTGATGGTATCTTGCCATTTCTGTTTTGGGTGCCCTCGAGGTGACCAAACATTGACTTCTAGTTGGTAGTTGTCCTCGCTCCAGCTCCTGCTAATCAGCAGTTCAAAAGCATGCAAAGGCGAGTAGATAAATAGGTACTACTTTGTGGGAAAGTAACAGTGCTCCATGACATCGTGCTGCCACATAACTGCGGGAATTTCAGACAGTGCTGGCTCAATGGCCTTGAAATGGAGATGAACATCGCTCCTATAGTCAGCCACAACTAGCAAAGTAAAATCCACAGATACTCCTTTACTTTTTACCTATGTAAAAGCAGCTGGAAAAAATTAGACAGATGTTTTTTGCACTATATTTTGCAGAGAGAGACACAGAGAGAGAAATTTGGAGAAATAAGTTACTCTAGTTACAAACAGCTAAATGCAAATTAGTCAGATGTTGATCAAGCTTTAAATAGATTCTAGGTATTTATGTTTTCAGAAGACACTTGTCTGGGTTTACTTCCACTTTCTTGTTTTGATTACTATTTATATAATTTCCAAAATAGGGAAAGGGAACTATATACTATAGACTACATCTATAGAACAATTTCTTTGCATAAATAAGAATTGAAAAAGCTGTTAGTGTCTCTTTTTCCAGAAACATTTTCTGAAGACCATATAACCAAACCACTTTTTTTAAAAAAATAGATTCTTTTTTCCAGAACATGTTTTGAGATAATTTTAATGGGGTAAAATGAATAACTTAAATAAGCACAAACTCACATCTTCAAGTAATTAGTTTTCCAGCCCTGATATTAATTTTTCTCAGTGGCTTTTTGCAGCAAAAGTACATTTTCTCAAGATTCTTAAACTTCTTTTGAGTTTGTGAAGTTAGGTTTCTAATTTTAAGGCAACACAACTGCCAAGCTTTTTTTGTGCCCGATAAAAGATGTGGGTGCCCCATCACCAGGGTGAGCTTTTGGGCGAACCCTAACTAATGTTATGGCTGGTTCAGTGAACCACCAAATCCCACCCCTGGCCGGTCCCTCCCGACCTGCCCTACCCCAGGAGTCTCCATGCAGTCTGTGTTGGATGCAAGATAAGTGCAGGGCCCATGTGGAGACTCAGGGAGGGCAAAAAAATGGGCCTCCTGGAAGTTCCTAAAAGCCGGCCTCCGGAGCCGGCCTCCGAGCCCAGGGGAGGCTGTTTTCACCCTCCCAGAGGCTCCAGAGCCTGGAGAGGGCGAAAACACCCACCTCCCCCACCGTGGTACAGGAGACTGACTAGGCCACGCCCACCCAGCAATCAGGCAAAGAACAATTTGCTGAAATTTACGAAGTCCCTGCCCATCACTGGAGACTTTTAAAAAAGAGATTGGGAAACTGTTTGTCTGAAATGATATAAGGTTTCTTTCTTGAGCATAGGTTGGGTTAGAAGACTTCCATGGTCCTTTCCAACTCTGTTATTCTGTTAATCAATATTGTAGGTTCCAGCTTTCTCTGGTGTTTACCATTCGCCCATGAATGGGACTATTGTGAAACGAACATTTTATACTCAGTGCTATGCTAAAAATTATCCCAAGGAAGAAACAAAATACCCAACCAGTGACATCCTGTCCTACCCAAGTTCCCTCCCCCACTCACTGCCCCTTCCAAACTATTCACAATAGCTTCTTTTCAGAGATATTTCATAAGCATTTTGAGTTCAAAGGGTTGCAGTTCAGCAGGCATTGTGGTACAGATGTTACAAGCTTAATTCAGTAATATCGAATGTGTCTGTCTTTCACTTTGCCTTCCAAAAGAATATGTGTCATTTGGGGACAGGTTTGGGAATGAAATGAACCCCCTTTGGAATGGCTGTGATTTTATACTTATGTGATTAGAATTCAAGAATCACAGAGGAGGAAGGAGACACTTAAGACAGTCTGGGCCACTGCCTGCTTAAAGCAGAAATCCAAATTAAAGCATTCAGGACAGATGGATCTCTTAAACATTTTTTTTTTTTTTTTTAAAACAAGTTTTATTAAAAGTTTCAACAACAAACAAATCATTACATATTGAATCTTTCCCTGTTTTTCTACAATAATTTCCCCAATATTCTCATAAAACACAAACAAACACAAACAAACATAAAAAAATCTTTTAGTAAAGTACCTTGGCCCCAGTTACCTCTCTTTGCATGGGCTAAAATAATAACACATATCACTCTTCACATTTCTATCTTATTTAATCCATCTTAATTAAATCATTAAATTGTATCTTTTGCCCATTCATTTATCCCTCTATCTCTTCTTATAATAAAAGAAAAAATTTCTCCTGAAATCACTAATCAGAGTATGATGCCTTTCTATCCTCCCCTAAGTTAGTAAAATTAACATTCAACATAACAAATACCCAATTTGGTTCTGCTTGGTACATTCTATCCACCAAAAATGTTTAAATACATTGTATCCTCCTTTCCTTCGATATTTTATTACATTTTAAAAATCAATCATTAATAAAAACTTCAACATTTTAATTTCTTATTAAATCTTAAAGCATTCTAATTTACTATTTCAAATATAAATGTTACAATACCATCTTCTGTACCTTAGCAGAATCTTTCTTACAGAAAATTATATTTCATCCTTTATCTCTAAAAAAATCCCTCTTCTCCCATCCAATTTTAAAGCTTTGAGGCTTTTCTCCGCCTTTCCCCTTTCTTTCTTCCCCCACCAAATCTTCCTACCCCCTTCTTCTTCTAACCTCTGCCTTGCTGGGATCCCTTCTCTGTTGCATTCCCTTTTTCTCTTGTTTGTTATCATTATATTTACTTTGCATCATATTTTTCTCTTTCTCAAATGTTTTTTAGATCTTAAGTCCTTCATTTTCCTTGCTCTCTTCCTTCCTTCTTCCTTAGATAAGTTTTGGAATTCAATGAAGATGGCGTCTTCGTCTCTTCCTTGTTGTTCTTCTTCCATTTCCATCTGTTCCATTGTCTGTTGGTAATTGACCAGCGCCATTTCTAGAAATAGAAAAGCTTTTTCCATGCCATCTTTGCAGATTGCTTTTGTTTGCTCATATTCATCCCTCAGGTCTTCAAAAAGGAAAGCCATTATAAATAAGTCTTTTCTTTTCTTTATTCCTCTTTCTTCTTACACCAACCAAATATTCCGAGAGAAAGGCAAAACAATCCCAAAATCCACAATCCTCAATAAATCCAAGCAAGCCAAAATTCCCTTCCTCTTCCAGGGTGGTATCAAACAAATAAAAAAAAAGAATCCAAGTCTATATTTTAAAGCCTTATTAAGATTGTATTTCTGTCCTCAAGTCTTCAAGGCATCTCCTCCAACAAGATCCAAATTTATATATTTTCTTTATCCTCTCCCTTCCGGCTTAATTCCGTCGGGAGGGAGAGTAAACTTTCCTTCAGCACCTCAAAACAGCCGCTTTTTTTTCTCTTGTGGAAGAAATCATCAGAAAACCATCTTTTCCAGGAATTAAATTAAATAAATCTCAAAGCCCTGGGTCGACCAAGAAGAACTTTTACTTTCAATAACTTTCTCTTCTTCCTCCTGCGCATACTTGCCCGGCTGTCAACTTCTTTGTGGCGGCCATTACGGACCGCCGCTGCACCGTCCTGGTAACAGGGGGTTCTGCCGGCCAGGAGGGGGTCTGCAACACCCCAAACCCTTCCTCCGGATCCCCTTACCTTCAGCTACCCCTGCAGGGCAGCCTTGCTCCGCACCCGTCCGGGTCGAAGCCCCAAAACGGCTAGCGCGGCAGGGATCGCGCAGCTTCGCGAATCCCTACCGCCGCGGCCGACAAACCGGAAACTGTTCGGATCTCTTAAACATTTTTGTAAAGACTTTTGTTTGAAAGGTAGCTGGACTTTCTGGTTTTTCTTTAAGACATTTCACTTCTCATCCGAGAAGCTTCTTTGAAATAAAAGCACCTTTGGGACAACCATGACCTGGATGAATGAGAAACTACCTAGATCAGGGGTGTCAAACTCAAGGCCTAGGGGCCAGATCCAGCCCATAGGATGCTTAGATCTGGCCTGGAAACAGCAAAGGACCGGACCACAGTGCCTCTGCCAGTGAAAATGGCCCTCCTGAGCTCCGTTTTCACTGGCAGAAGGTTGCAGGAGGCCATCCCAGCCAAAATCAGAGCTCGGAAGCCCATTTTCACTGGCAGAGCACTCGGACCGCCACAGGCACATCCCAACACAAGTGATGTCATGGTGGCCATGCCCACACTGGCCACACCCATGCTGTCCCCCCGAGGTCAAACACAACCCTGATACAGCCCTCAATGAAATTGAGTTTGACACCCCTGACATTTATATTTTATGTAAAGAAAAGCCCACCATCTTCACACTGGAAAGTTGAAATGTTTTTACACTTATTTTTCCCCTCTATACTTGAAATCCATTTTTCTGCATTCTACAAGGACAACAGATCTTGTCCTTTCCTGACAGAGAACAATTAATTGCTGAAACAGCTTGCTTCCTGGAGTTGTGGTGCTCCATTACTGGGTGTTTTCAAGAAAAGAATGAATAACCACTTGTACTGAGTGGTATAAGGCCACTTACCTTGGGCAGGGGGTTGGACTGGAAGACCTTATAGAAAGGTAGCATCTACCCATCTCCTAGAAGAATGAAAGATTTTGAGAAATATTATTTTTAAAAAGGCAGAATATTATATTTCCCTGGATAAGAAATGGAGAAACATGCTCTTGGAGACAGAAAGCAGCCCCCACTTTTCTTGATGGCCCTCGGCAGATGTCAGCACTTAAGAAATAAAGAGCTCATTGAGATCTAGGTAACTATTTGTATAAGCAAATTCCCTGTAGCATGGTCTGAAGAAAGGTAGGATTAGCCCTTAGCCACAATAGGAATTGCCCAACAAGCCCCTTCATTGCATCAGCAGATCAAGCTTCAACCAAGCTTGGCTCAGACAACCTACAGAGCAGCTTTGACTCTAACCCCTACAACAGCCAATAGAATACATGTTCTTGCAGAGGAACAGGAAGCTCAAGTTCAAAGCCCAAGAGAAGACATAAAAGCCCCTCACTCTCAACTCCATGTGGTCAGCTGCACCAGAATCACACGTGCTTTGTGGTTCTGCTTCATCATTAAGCCATCTTTCCAATCAGCCTCCATGTTTCCACGCATGCTTGGTGGTCCTGTTCATCAATAAACCATTTTTCCAATAAGCCTTCGAGTTTCCAGTGTCTTCCTCCCAGCTTGGAACTGAACCGGATAGAATTTCTTCCAACAACCTCCAAGGTCCATTCTAGCCTTGTAACTCTATGATTCTATGAGTTGTGATTCCAAGATACATATTCTGCCATTTTGATATCATTTCAATAAGAAGGGACACCTATGTCTAAGTGCTGGCATGAGACACAGCTCCCAACACATGGGGAGAACTTCTGAGGGGGAAAAAAGCCTTTTTATAGCTTGCACTCAAATCTTACCGTCCTTTCATTAAGAAACCAATGTTTACCTGTTAGCTAACTTTACCACCATCTAGTGGAAATCACAAGGCACAGTAGTATATAATTTCTACCTGATAGTCCACAATATAATAAATATAGTCATATTACCTGGTGAATGGAAGATATATTTTTTTGTATAAAGATAAAGATAAAGTTTCTAGATCTACTTTGCTTAAATTTAATGGCGGACACAACAAAGCTTCAATCCTCTTCAGATGTAGTCCTGAATCTGTAATCCCACAGCATTTTCAACATATTTTGGTCTGGCAACTCTATGGAAAACGCTAGCGGAGCAGCTTGTCTCCATTCCAAACTGCTCTGTATATATAATAGGTTGCTTTTTTTCTTCTTCTTTTTTATTTTGACCCTGTCATTCAAAGGCCCTCAGTAAATATGCCCTCTACAAAATGAATCTGTTGACCTCTGGCCTCTTCTACCATCTCTCAAATAGATTTCATAGCACAACCCACCACTTATTTATTTATTTATTTATTTGATTTGTCAATTGCTTACAAGATAATAGGTATAAATATATACATAGTTATGAATACATGAAATGGATACATATAAGAAAAATAAAAAGAAACAATAGGACAGGGACGGTAGGCACGTTGGTGCGCTTATGCACATCCCCTACAGACCTCTTAGGAAAGGGGTGAGGTGAATAGGAGACAGTCTAAGGTTAAAGTTTTTGGGGTTTGGGGAAGAAACTACAGAGTCAGGTAGAGTATTCCAGACACTGACCACTCTGTTGCTGAAGTCGTATTTCCTGCAATCAAGTTTGGTGCGGTTTACCTTGTAATTTAGTACAAATTCCTTTCAGCTGGCAGCCCTTTGGAAGGAAAAAGGAAGGAAGGCTCTTGGTTGTTGCTGATTTGTTTTTCTGTCCCTTGATGTGGAGCCTATATCTGATGTTTTGTTTTCATATTGCGCCCACCCAGCTGCCCTCCCTCTCTTTCTGCTCAGACAGCCACTCAGTTATGCTCTGCTCCAATAGTTTTTCCACCCCTCCCTCTGCCTTTCATAAAAAAAGAGAACAATTGGGCTGCTTGGCTTTATGTTAGTCCAGGCTCAGGTTATCAGTAATATATGAAATCTCATAACCAAGCCAAATTTATAGCATCATCAGATTTGTCCATACATTACTTTTACGATTCCTCACAATTGGGGGATGTGACTTCCTTATATAAGCTATATAATGCAATAATCCTCCACTTAAAACTATTCATTTAATGAACGTTCAAAGTTACAACAGCACTGAAAAAAAAGGTGTTCTGTCCCCATTATACATTAGTCTGTGTGCAGCTCGACATGGAGCTAAACCCACCTATCCTCCAATAAAACAGACCATGTGCGTAGATCTGGACACTTTATTGAAAGGACAGGATATGGTGAAACTGGGGAAAATAGGGATACATACAATTAGAACCAAATACAAGATAGACAGTATGAAGTTACTGCTGAACATAACGATTAATCAATACGAGCAATTTAAATCTCACCAGCAATGCTCTATGTGGGATGTGGGTTTGTCCTTGGATGACCATGTGCTTCTGCCTTCTCCAAATGCTAAAGGAAATGAAGTCTGGCTTCCCAGCATGCACTTGGTTTGAGAGCACGGGCTGATGGGTAAAATGGGTTGGGTCAGCTTTAAAACAATATACTTGGGGTATATTTGACTCTCTGGCCAATAGATGGGGCTAGAGGGCAACAACAGTATATAAAATTATATGGTGTGGTATGACACTCCTTGCCTGGTATCAACCAATATCATTATTTGAGTTCGGGATGGTAGCGTTGGCAGGTGAACTGCCATTTCTTTTTTGCTGACATGGTTGTTGATGAGGTGGTACCACTGTGTCACACGACAAAGGGACTTATGAACTTTTCCATACTTCCAACCTTTACAGCACCCCCATGATCACATGATCAAAATTTGGATGCTTGGCAACTGGCATGCATTTATGACAGTTGCAGTGTCCCGGAGTCTTGTGATCACCATTTGTAACCTTCTGACAAGCAAAGTCAACTGAGAAGCCAGATTGACTTAACCGCAATGATTCGCTTAACAAGTATGGGAAGAAGTTGTTGAGTGAGTTTTGCTCCAGTGTATGACCCTGTCAACCCCGAAGCTGACATATGTGTAGCCATATTTTATTGTAGCCTTTGCCTATTGTTTTTCTTCGTTTTCTTTAAGTATTCTGCAAAGTGATTTAACAATGCTTCAGGCTCACCACTTTCTAGCAATAGGAAGTGGGGTTGTAGAGATAGCGGGGGATGTTGTGGCTAGCTGGCATTCTTTCCTGTGGGAACTGAGAAGGTGCTTGCAGCTGGCTGAAGGTAGAGTTGGGAGTCACCAAATTGATCGTCTGTGAACTGATTGGAGAATGTGACCATGGGGGGAAGTTTCAAACTTTTGATTTTACTGGGTGTAATTCTGGGGTTAGGTCCAGGGGTGGGCTTCAAAAAATTTAGCGTCCAGTTCTCTGCATGGTTGCTAGGTGGGCGTGGCTAGGGTGGGCATAGCCTAGTCAGCCTCCTTCACTAGTAGGGGGGCCATTTTCACTATCCCCAGGCTCCGGAGGCTTTCCTCAAGCCTCCAGGTGGGCGAAAATGGCCTCCCCGGTGTCTGGAGGCCATCTGAAGCTTCCAGAACTTCTGGGAGGCCCATTTTTCACCCTCCCTGGGCTTCGAAGGCTTTCCCTTGAGCCTCTGGGAGGAAGAAAACAGCCTCCCCGGGCTCTGGAGGCTGTCCAGAGGCCGGAAAAGGCCCATTTCTGGCCTTCCGAAGCCTCCAGGAGACCTGTTTTTCACCCACCCCCAAAGCCTCCGTATGGGCCCTGCACTTACCTGGCATCCAAAATGGACCACATGGAGACTCCTGGGAGGAGAGGAGAGGGGTGGGCAGGGCCAGCCAGTTGTTGCAACTTCTGGTTCAGGGAACTAGATACAGATACAGACTAACAGAGTTGGAAGAAACCATGTAGGTCATCCGGTTCACTCGAACCGGTGTGAACTGGTAGCAGCCCACCCCTGGTTAGGTCAGAGCCAGAATTACACCAAGACTTTGCCAATTTGATATATTCCTAATAAAGAGACTTTGTTGGAATATGGATGCCTCAGATTCTTCATTCTGGGGACGCATTACTTGGAACCTTGACATCCTTCTTGCCACAATTGTTAAGTGAATCACTCCAACTGTTAAGTTAGTAACATGGTTATTAAGTGAATCTGGGTTCCCATTGAAGTTTGCAAAAGGTAATCACGTGGCCTTGGGATACTGCAACCGTCATAAATATGAACCAGTTGCCAAGTGTTTGAAGTTAGATCACATGTCCATCATGTCAGAATATATTCATTAACTGGCAGAGACATGGTTAACAAAGTAAGCATGGCAACAGACCAGCCAATGGGAGCTGACAGCCTGGGTGTGGCTTGGCTCTGTGTGCTTTGCTGAGAATTGAAACTGAAACTGGAGTTCTGCTCTGAGCTACTGCTGATGCTGCTACTACTTGTGGTTTTGCTTATGTTATGTTGAAAGAATCTACAAATGGTACTGTAAACTTTACCCATATTATTATGTTTATGAAGAAGTTAATGATCCTGCTGAATCAGTCATCTGTGTGTTTTCTGGATTTGAATTTCTGCTGCAAACTCTAACAGAACAGAACAAAACAGAACAGAACAGAACAGAATAGAATAGAATAGAATAGAATAGAATAGCTTTATTGGCCAGGTGTGATTGGACACACAAGGAACTTGTCTTGGTGCAAATGCTGGGAATGCTACAATGGTTGTAAATGTGAAAAATGGTCATAAGTAACTTTTTAAGTGCCGTTGTAATCTCAAACAGTCGCTAAATGAATTGTTGTAAGTCAACAACTTACCTGTGTTTCATTTCTCATTCTAATTAAAACTGTTGTAGAAGACAGTCATGTAAAATGATTGCATAAGAATTTACAGAAATCCATCAGTTTACCACCAGCCTTATTTAAATAGCATCACTTTTTTGTATGTCTGATCTTATTTTTGCGGGGTGGGGGGGGAGATGACATTGATCATAACCAATCATATCTGATTAGGGAGGAGGAAAAATGCCTTATTTTTGTCATATGGGACTTTATATGTAGCTTCAGACAACTGCAGATTTTTATATCAAAGTTATTAACCTCTGAAAAATAGAGGTTATAATAATGGAAGCACTGACACACTTCATCATGAAGGTCACAAGCAGTGTTATTATAGTAAACTCAATGTTCTCTCTGTGGAAATTGTGTAAAGAGCCTTTGTCATGTCCTACTTCATGAAAAAAATGAAATTGGAATTCACATTTGCAGAGGTTTCTTGATAGACTCAAAGTGCTTTCAACAAACCAGAGGGAATAGGAAGAATATTAAGCCACAAGCTTTTTAAACCTCACTTTGTCAGTAGCTATGAATGATGAAAACATAACTTTTTTTTTTCAGGTGTCTTGTTATGTTTTTTTGTCCTTGGCAGGAAGCTCCTATCCAGATATTAGCTGCCATAAGAGATCTTTTCTGCTGTGGGCTTACCAAGGTTATTTCCCTCAAATCCACCTTGCCAACTCTATTCAAAGCAGACAAGTGGTATCCGCTGTTAAAATTTCCATTGCTGTGAGGAGATTGTGGATCATACCATCCAAAGTACAAGAGGAGAAGCCATTTGAATAATTTCCCCTTTCAACAGTGTTATTGGAAATCAACCACAATGAAACTAGTAAAGGCAAAGTAAGGCCAGCATTCTCCTGTTGAAAGTTAAAACCCACCCCTCTCCTAGAAAAATGAAATATTTTAGGAAATACTAAAAAGGCAGAATATTTCCCTTAAAAGAGAAGTAGAAACTCAGAGAGGCAGAAACTCACACACATACCCCACCTTTGTTAATGGGCCATTAAGGCCTGGGCCAGTCTATTCTACATAGCAAAGATGACAACTCATAAAATATTTCTATGATCTTTTTAGAGTTGCCAGCAGAAAGGGAGGAGGGAGCAGTGCGGCAGCTTGGAAATCAAAAGAGCATTCCATACATAGTTTTTCAGAGATAGGAACTAGGTGACTGAAGTTTCTGCAGTGCAAAATTCTAACTGGAGAACATGATTGATGACTCTTGGCTATGGATGTCTCCCATTGGAGAATATGAATTATGATACACCCAGGGGGTGGGGGAAAAGATCTACCTCCTTCAGGCAGAGCCTGTCAGCTTTAAAATTCATCTGCCACATTTTTTTTAAGAGGGAGGAGTTGAAAAGTTCAAGGTTATTCTGTATGTCGTATTAAGAAATTCCAGTGGCAGTTAATTGGTTCTCGTGATTTATGAAGTGTAGAAGTGGCAGGAGAGAAGGGAGGAGAGAAGGTGGATTCTGTGTAACGCGCGAGAATAATTTCACTTGGGAAATTGCCTTTGACATGCCAGATCTGTTTCTAAATAAATCAATTGGAGAGAAATGTCTTGGAGTGATTGATATCATGTATACTTTCTGGATGCCTTACAGAGCCATTGAATTACCCTTCATTGCACCACCCACCAGGTTTCAACCAAACTTAGCACACAGACAACCTACAAAGCTAGCTATCACCTCTGATATCAACCAATCAGGATACTCTTCCTGTGCCCCAGGAAGTTCAAAGCCAGAGAGGGTATAAAACCCAGAGTCTCTCAGCATCTCTTCCCTTTTCTTCACCCAAGAGCTCCAAGGCATGTGATCCTATCCACCATTAAACCATCTTTCCAAACAGCCTCCATGTTTCCAGTGTCTTTTTCCCCACTTGGAACTGAACCCAGATGGACATTTCTTCCAACACCCCACAGTAGGTTACCCTTTGATGTCTGAAGCTATACAGTTTTAAAAAATGGTACAGTCCTGGAAAAATGCCATAGTATGAAGCTTCCTCTTGTCTGCATCCATTGCAGTGATTTTGGTTCATTTTCAGCAAAAAATTGCACACAATACTGATTTGTAGGTACAATATCCATTATTGTATCGATAATTGAGATACTAAAATTCTATGCTGATAGTTAAAGGCTGCAGTTCCAAAATCCTGTATGGTCTACTGCGGAGATGTCCAACCTTGGCAACTGTAAAGTCTTGTGGACTTCAATTCCCAGAATTCTCCAGCCAGGTGGAATTCTGGGAGTCGAAGTTTGCAAGTCTTAAAATTGCCAAGATTGGACACTCCCAGTCTATTGTATGCCAAGGATTTCCTTCCAAGTAAACATTGAACGGAAGTGCTTCATTAAAAAACATTTCCACAGTTGCAAAAGAATTCTTCTGAAATTTTGCACCAGAAAGAAATATAGCAAAGAACCAACAATTATTCTTTCTATTTTTCCAAAAGGACCTAGCTTCACTATATTATCAGCTTCATATCTATCCATCATCAGGAAAGTTCCTCAGCTAGAAAAATACCAGTTCTGTTCAATGATCTGGAACAAAATAAGTTACCTTGTCATGTTAAATCTCATGGCTGTAGGGCTAAAATCTGCCATAGCGTGTCAGCATTGCTTAAACCCCAAACGAAATCAAGGAGCCATTTTGGAGAATGAGATTAAAGGAAATCACTTTTCATTGGATTCAGTCTTTAAATGAGAGTAGTGCTTGAATTAGTTAGACTTAATCCAGTCTGGCATACGTTTGGCCAAGAGATAAATCTAAATCCCACATTTAAGGTCAACCACATGTATAGCATTAAGATGGATTCCTAGGGTAGGAGACCCTATTTCCATAGTATATAACAGCGATGGCGAATGTTTTTGGCACCAAGTGCCCAAACTGGAACGCACTTTCATGCGCATGCATGTGTTCGTGCTGCAGCACCAGAAACCCTAAGACCAGCTGGCTGGTACATGCATGCCTGTTTTTCGGGGTGTTTTGGTGCCATTTTTCAGGTGGTTTTCAGGTATTTTGGGTGTTTTCAGGCCATTTCTCAGGCTGTTTTCAGGCCATTTGGGGGGCATTTTCAGGCTTGAAAAATGGCCTGAAAATAGCCCACAAATGACCTGAAAATGGCCCACAAATGGCCTGAAAACAGCCTGAAAATGGCCTGGAAAATGACCTGAAAACAGCCCAAAAGTGGCCTGAAACCGGCCCGAAAATGGCCCGAAAAATGGCCTGAAAACAGCCTGAAAAATGGCCCCAAAACACCCTGAAAAACAGGCATGCATGTACTGGCCAGCTGGTCTTTGGGTTTCGGGCACTCCAGCACGAACACATGCACGCACCTGCATGCACGTTCCAGTTTGGGCACACCAAGGAGAGAAGCAATCTGGGATTAAAGAGAAACTTCCGAACAATGAGAACAATTAATCAGAGGAACAGCTTGTCTTCAGAAGTTGTGGGTGCTCCATCACTGGAGGCTTTTAAAAAGTGATTGGACAGCCGCTTGTCTGAATCTTGCTTGAACAGGGGGCTGAACTAGGAGACCTCCAGTATCCCTTCCAGCTCTATTCTGAAATTTCAGAAAAATGGTTGTCCAATGTCTTTTTTAAAAACCTGCAGTTTTGGAGCTGTCACAACTTCTGGAGGCAAGTTGTTCCACTGATTAATTGTTCCAACGTGTTCTCCGTTGCCCAACTTGTAAGTGGACAAGACGTCTTTGAGATAAATAGGGAGGGCTCTGATAGATTATAGAGGTAACAACGAGTAATAGTCACAAATAGCTTGCTGTGGAGTGGGGAGGGAGGGTTTCCCCATCTCTGCCATTTTGTATTAGCTGCCAATTGGCGGTACAAAGTGTTTTCAAAGCACGGAACCCAGGATTATCACCTTCTAATGCCTGCAGATCAAGCTAGCCTCAAGTCCTATATGTGAGCCTCCAAAGTTATTTGGATAGATTAGATTGACCCTTGTTTAATCAGCAGGGTACATTCTTAATAAATAGCCCTTGGGTGCCTAGAAACTTTGTCACACTGAACTCACAAAAGAGTCAGGTCAAAGAAGTATGAGAATAGGGCGGGAAATTTATGATCCCCACATTATATAAGGTTTGGTGGGAACATAATGATCTCCCCGTTGATTAATAATCCAGTGAAGTAGAGTTATGCCAGAGATTAGGAAAGCAAGCCTTCCTTTTTGGAAAAAATAAGAAGAAGATTTAAAGGAGTTGCTGCTACCAAAAAGGACAGACAAAGGTAATAGAGGCTCAGCCAATATATAGATGTCTACTGAGGCAGCACACAAAAGCTCTTTGCATAAGTTCTTGTTTTAACCATACTCCAGCATTTTAATCATTCGCTTGTCTAAACTTGGGTTCCGCCTGAACGTGTCTGCAGGAAAATCCACACAGTCACAGCTGTGTAAAGTAACAGCCGTTACAAGCAGGGCTCTGATTTCCAAAGTTGCCATGACTGGGTGACCTTTACAAGTCATCTCCACAGAGGAGAAAGCTTTGTGTAACAAGGGCAAATAAGCTAAGTATACAGGGATAACCCTGAAAAACGTAGACTGCTAAGACATAAGGCCGAAACTGTAGGGGGTCACGTCTAATTGGTTCTAACCCATGGCTTGACTATGGCTAGCTTTAAGCTCCTTTCAGAAATGCCTTAATGAATTCAATAAATTTGAGGAGAAGTGAATGGAGGAGGTTTTCCAAGGAGTTCGAGGAAACTCCTTTTACCTTCACTTATTTACTCCCTAAATGAGAGATTAGGCTGAGAAATAATGGCTATTTTATAAATGAAGGTAAAGATTTCCACTGTCCAGTTATGCCTGACTCCAGGGGTTTCCCCCCCGCCATGTCATCAGTGTGCTAAACAACTAATTTCCACAATGCTCTTAAACTATTTACTAAGGCTGTAGTACTGTTATTATTCTCATCTTTCCTATTACCTAACTCCTTTTCTACTTATGACTATAACTTTGTTGCTTGTATCTTTATGATTTATATTGTTTTATTTACTTTCTTAGTATGATTTATGTTGATTGCTTATTTAGTATACGATGACTATCACTAAGTGTTGTTTTTTATGATTCATGATGACTGTACTTTTGATGACTATGGTCATGATTTATCAGTTACAACTTTTATGTGCACTGAGAGCTTATGCACCGAAGACCATTTCCTTGTGGGTCCAATCACACTTGGCCAATAAAGAATTCTATTATATTCTATAAGAGGACATGGTGGGTCAGTGGCTAAGACACTGAGCTTGTCAGTCAGAAAGGTCGGCAGTTCGGCGGTTCGAATCCTTAGCGCCGTGTAACGGAGTGAGCTCCTGTTACTTGTCTCAGCTTCTGCCAACCTAGCAGTTCGAAAGCATGTAAAAAATTCAAGTAGAAAAATAGGGACCACTTTGGTGGGAAGGTAACAGCGTTCTGTGTGCCTTCGGTGTTTAGTCATGCCAGCCACATGACCATGGAGACGTCTTTGGACAGCGCTGGGTCTTCGGCTTTGTAACAGAGATGAGCACTGCCCCCTAGAGCCAGAAACGACTAGCACGTATGTGCAAGGGGAACCTTTACCTTTACTTTTATTCTATTCTATTATCTCCGTTGCTTAACTGAGGTAGCCAGCATTGTCTGAAGGTGCTTCTGTGGTCATGTGGTTGGCATGACCATACAGAGAGACACACAAAATATTGTTACCTTCCAACTGAAGTAGTACCTATTTATCTGCTCACATTTGCATGCTTTTGAACTGCTAGGTGGGTAGGAGCTGGAGCAAGTAACAGGAGCTCACCCCATCCCACGGTCCTCAGGTCTCGAACCCGGGCTGTCAGCCTTCCAGCTGACAAGCACAGCATCTTTAACTGCTGAGACATCGCACCCCCCATTTTTAGGAATAACTACTGAATTTCACAGCTTGAAAAAATCCCTAATCTTCAACTATGTTCAGTTGAGAATCCTAAAGGAAAGGGTTAATGAGAATATGCGCGTAGTCCTTCATAACATATCACTCATTAATTTGAGTTGGAAGCTTTCAGTGCTAACTGAATCTGGAATGACCACCATGTTTTATCATGCATGTTGCATATCCAACAGCATCACTCTCAACCCAAACCATTATGAACTTCTATGGAAGTATGGAAGTTACTAACCCTGTCACAGGTTTAAGTTTTATCACATCCAGTCTCTCTTTAATCCAAAATAGAGACCTGGTTGCATTAGCATATGATGGAAAGTAAAATGAAAATGTATGCAGTTTTGTCTATATTGGTTAGTTTGTCACAATCAGTCATTTTTAAACATCTTGATGTTACAGCCCAGCACTGGGTAGTTTCTGACCCTGCAGATGTTGTTGGTCTCTAAATATGTTTTATATTGTTTATAATATTTTGTTGTCAGATGCCTTAGGAATTTTGGAAGGATGATAGGTTTATACAGTGAAATAATAGAAATAATATTCAGATGAGACTCAACACTTTAAAATGATCCACTTTTTTAATGAAAGTGATCTGACCCATGTGAAAGTGACTGTAGGAAGCCTTTCCCATTGCCCCAGAGAATGAAATGTTTTGGGGAATATTAAAAGAGGCAGAATATTATGTTTCCCCAAAGGAGAAATGGAGAAACATGTTCTTAAATGCAGAAAGCAGCCCCAGTCTTCCTGCATAGTAAAACAGCCTCCAGCAGATGCCTGGAGTCTTTTGAAATGGACATTTTAAGAAATCCAGGCCAGCCTATTCACAAGCAAAACACCTTCAGCTCCAACTGATGGGATTAAGAATTTACATGCCCCTAACCAAATTCCAAGAACAGGACATGACCTCTAGAACATAATACCGTGTTTCCCAGACAATAAGAACTAACCTGAAAATAAGCCCTAGCATGATTTTTTCACGTTGCTCGTAATATAAGCCCTACCCTGAAAATAAACCCCAGTTATGATCATCGACCAAACCAATGCATTTTAGTACTGTATTTCCCCGAAAATAAGCCTAACTGGAAAATAGCCCTAATGAGGGTTTTTTTAAGCAAAAATGAATATAAGACCCAGTCTTATTTTCAGGGGGAAACGGTAACATTAACTCATCACCATTTGAATAGCAAAAAGCACAAGGCTCACTACATTGCAGCATCTCAGAACCGTATAAAAATCCACCCATTCCTAAGCCAAGGGATCCGCCACCCCAGAAACCTGGTTCTGCCAATGAAGTTTCTGTAATCCAAATAAACCTCCTTTCCTTGCAGCCCTATTCCTCAGCCTCCATTTTTATTTCCAACATCTTTGTCCTGGCTTGGAACTGGACCAGATTTTTCTTCCTACATTACACTACAATAGAAGTAGGAATTTCAAGCCATAGGATCTGCATGTAGCCTTTAACCATCTGTCAGTGTTTCTCTGAGCTCTCCATAGCCATGATTGTTGAAAACTGATGGTACTGTTTTCAGATAACAGATAATCAAAGTTGGAAGGGACTTTGTAGGTCATCTAGTCCAACCCCCCGCCCAAGCAGGAGACCCTACACTATTTCTGACAGATTGGAGTCCAATCTCTTCTTGAAATAGCAATAGTAACGCAGACTTTGTAAATAGTTGGACAGTGTTGAGGGAATTATTTGTTTAGCAGAGTGATGGCGTTCGGGGAAAAAACTGTCCTTGTTTCTAGTTGTTCTGTGTGCAGTGCCCTATAGCATTGTTTTGAGGGTAGGAGTTGAAACAGTTTATGTTCAGGATGTGAGGGGTCTGTAGATATTTTCACAGCCTTCTTTCCATGGAATTGTAGCCTAAGCACATACGAAGGGTGCCACATTGTGGGAGCGGGGGAAATGACTTAAAATGCCAGATATAAAGGCAGGCGAAAGTCCTGTATCATTTATAACGGTGTGGAAGAAGAAAGGTTGGCAGCTACCATACAATTTTCCTCTTGGCTATGACGGCCAACTTTTTAATCAATTCTGATCCTGGGCTATAACAGCAGCACCTGAACACAATCTTATTAAAAAAATAAATTAGCCACACTTGCTGCTATTTAGTGTCTGGGTAAAGCTTCATTTGCTTTGTCATCCAATTATGGCATTTGGGTTGTTTATAACCTCAAGAGGCTGAGCTGTATAATATCCAAATGTTATGATATAAAGGAAAACTTGTTCCTCCTTTCAGAGGCACACACAATCCTTCACCATATTTCACTAACTGCAGTGTATTTTTCAAGGCTAGTAAAATATCCACCTCAAGTTTTTGCACTTACAATGGTACCTCAGTATTCATCCTTCATTTGTTCCGGGTGTGATGACCTGGGGCATGGCACAGAGGCAACATATTCAGCTGATAGTTCAAACCACCCCTTTGTTGCTCCAACTTTTCCCCCAAAGGCTCCCACGTTATGGCAAGTCCCAGAGGAAAGTGATCACACACACACACACACACCTCCAGCAGCCTCTGGCTGCAAGTAGTCCAGCAAAATGCTGTGAGCACAATGGCTGCAAAGCAAGAAATGCAGCGGGAATAAGTCAATAAGTCCAAAGGAAGCAAAGGAACAAGGCAATTAATCAGGAAGCAAGAAATAAAGCAAGAAGTCTAGGAAACTCCAAATGTCAGCAACGGCACACAAAACTCCATGAATTCAGTGTTTGTTCCTGACAAATGCCCCTCCCCATAGCGTCTCCTTAAAGCTCAGTCCCCAGATATGCCTTGTGAAGAGGGGCAGGGTGCTCTTCTCCTGAGTTGTTGGGTCAGCCTGCGCTGTTCTCGCCTTCTCTCCACTCTCCATGCTCGGGGATCAGGAGGGGGTGGTTCTTGCTCATTGCTTGAGCTCTGTTGCTCCTCATGTTGCCCTCTCTTGGTCATCCCGCCCCCATTCCTCCCTGCCTATAAGCCATCCCAATCCTGAAAGGCCCTAGTCTTACTTGGCCTGCTCCTTCACACATTCCTCCACAGCCCACGAAACCACCCCCTTGATCTCTATTGGCTCCAGCTCCTGCTCGTCTTTCTCCGCAGATCCAGGCTCCGACGGGAGCATGACACCGGAAGGCATGATGAGCCTCAAAACGATGAGTACCAAGCATATCTTTTCCATAAAGAATAATGTACTGACATGCACGATTCATGTCAAAATGCATTAATGAATTTCAAAGCAGTTGAGTGCCAAGGTACCATTGTATTTTCTGTTCATACCTTGGTAATTAAGGTACGATGGATACGCCCTATGTAAATTGGTTGGAATTTTTCGGACCATTGAGTCTTGATATTGATCACTTGCTTCCATTACTATTTAATTCTCATACATGCTAAGTCTTCAACCAGAGTCAGAATCAGACAAAAATTACAATGAACCTCTATGAAACTACAACATCGTTCAATTCATCTCAGGTTAAAGCTGGTTAAAGTTAGTCTATGTCACAAGCAATAATGTGGATTTAGATCCCTAGCACTTGCAAACAGGTTTACCTCCTTTTGGCTGAATAATTTAAGCTAAGGCTTAATATGGTGGTTAAAATCAGAGTAGGTTCGGAGATTGACGTATAATCATTAAGTCATGATTTTGTTAGTTTCTGAAATAAAGCACAGTTGATTTTGGTTCATACAATATGAAGGCACTCATGAAAAAATCAATTTACCATTTATTAATAAAGCAAATTGGCTTATATGTCAATCTCTGAACCTACTCTGATTTTAACCACCATATTAAACCTTAGCTTAAGTTATTCAGCTAAAAGGAGGTAATGATAGACTTCACGCAATATTCTAAGTCATGTTTTCTTAAACCATAGCTTATTAAATCAATCACAAATGTTGGGTGTTCCTATATGTTAAATAAAGTTAAGCAAGCTAACTTTCCTCACTGACTTTGCTTGTGATCACATGACCCCAGGATTCTGCAACTGTCATAAAGAGGTATCGGTTGCCAAGGGCTCAAATTTTGATCACATGACTATGAGGTTGCTGAAATGGTTGTAAGTCACTTTTGTTAAGGTATTGGGATTTAAGAGCTGACCAGCTGTAAAGCTGATGCAATGTAAGGCTGATGCAATGTAAGGTTGATGCAATGAAAATGAATCAGCATTGGTATTGCCAGTTTTAGACTAAGAAGGGGCCCACAGAAGTTTTACCACTTTAAGAGGTATTTATATAAGGCAGCCATTAGAGTGTATGCTCTCTCTCCTTGCATATCTTTCCTTGTGTCCTGTCTCCATTGTAGAGTTCTCTGTGCACAGTTAAGAAGCTTGATTACTTGTCAGGTATTTGCCTACCATATATGTGTTTGTATATAACTGTCTTATAGATAAACCACTGTTAAATGTCTATGCCTTTGTGTGCTGTGTTTTGCTCCTGGGTTGTCTCATAATAGTAATCATGCTGCAAATGCTCTGACAACTTTTTTTATTGGTGTTGAAAGAATGGAATGGAATGGAATGGAATGGAGCGGAGCGGAACGGAATGGAACAGAACATAACAGAACGGAGTAGAATGGAATAGAACGGAACAGAATGGAACAGAACAGAATAACAGAGTTGGAAAGGATCTTGGAGGTCATCTAGTCCAACCTCCCATCCAAGCAGGAGACCCTACACCATTTCTGACAGGTGGCAGTCTAGTCTCTTCTCGAAAGCCTCCAGTGACGAAGCTCCCACAACTTCTGAAGGCCAGCTGTTCCACTGGTTAATTATTCTCACTATCAGGAAATTTCTCCTTATTTCCAGGTTGAATCTCTCTTTGAACAGTTTCCATCCATTATTCCTTGTCTGGTTTTCAGGTGCTTTGAAACGGACTGTTGTAAGGTGAGGACCCCTTGAAAAACACACACACCCTATTGCAGTCAGATTTTATATTGACTGTTTCCTAGTATGATTTGATTGCTTATTGTACCCTATGACTATTATTAACTGTTGAACCTTACGATTCTTGACTCTTGACGAATGTATATTTTCTTTTATGTACACTGAGGGCATTTGCACCAAGACAAATTCCTTATGAGTCCAATCACACTTGGCCAATAAAGAATTTTATTCTATTCTATATGTTCCCAAATGCAAGTCTAAAGAATCAAGTTGCTACCTGCATCTTTTACAAAATTGCTTTTTGTTCTCTTTATTGGGTGCTGTCTTTCTGCTTCCGTTTTATAGGAAGATACATCCAACTAGCATCTCCAAGCAGCATTGAGTTACTTGGTGAAATGGGTGGCCATTCCAATTAAATAAATAAATCAATAAAATAAAATAAATAGGCACCATAGCCTCTGCCAGAGGGGGGGGGTAGAAAAACAAATTTTGTCCCAAGCAATCTACTGGGGGAGGCTGGTACCACTGGCAGTCTTAAATCCCTGCCGTTTCTGATAAAACTTTTTTTTTTTACATTTCTGACTTTCCTATAATTATAAACCTACAACCTGCCAGCCTGATTTCCTTGCCTCCAGGCTGAAAGAATCCTTAAAACTTTTTCAAGTTTTTTTTTTTTTTTTTTTTTTACAAAAGTGAAACAGCCTTCATGCTTCTGATTGGAAATCAAAGTTAACTTGAGTTGAAAGATCTTAGAAGAAAATTATTTTTCCTCTATGTATTACCTCCCCCTCCCCCCGACTCTTCTCCCTTCCCCTTTTCATTTTCTCCCCTGAATTTTAGGCAAGGAGAAAAGAGGGGGGGAAATGAAGGATCCAGCTGGCTAATATTTGATTCTGAACTTCTTTGGAAATGAAACAATTCCTCAATAATCTTTCGGTGATCTGCTGACTACCCTGCGAATAAAAAATGAATACTGATGAGATTGTACGCATGTTTTAACTAGAGCAGATACATCATTAGGAAGCAAAATCAATGCACCTGCACATGCCTATGCAAACTGCATTATTTTAAAGTGTCAGGAATAACCTTGTCTCTAACGATGCAAAATTACTTTCTTACATGGGAAGCGAGGAAGATGTAAAACCTGGCAAGATTTCAAGGCTGCCCCAACAGCACGAAGCCGACTCCATGTCCCAACAAAAACCCTTTTATTTGGTTTACAATGAATTCCTCTCCAGCAAAGTCCCGGCCAACAGCCTTTCAAGATGTTTTGCAATTACAGACCTTTATCAGGCTTGGAGAGCTGCCAGGCCAATATGTTTCAGATGCCACACTGTAGCAGACAATACTTGGCAAGAATGCAGGAACAGATCTTCACCCAAATGAACTAATTGTCTCCTGCAAAAGATCCCTTTCATTCCTTTTTTATTCCCTCTGGCAGGGGCCATTCACTGTCCACCTGTGGCTTTACTTCCAAGTTGACCTTTGTTCCCTTCTTCTGGCAGCTCTGCACATGCACACACTTGGAACAGGCTCCAGCTGTTCTTCTGCCTCACTGATCTCCAACTCCGAAGGCAGCTGATAACTGATGGGTGGCCCTGGCCCCAACTCTGTCTCCAATGCAGAGCACCCATCAGAGCCTTCCCCATACTCCAGGACTGGCCCATATTCCTCCACAACCTCCTCGCTGTCCAAATCTGCTGCCAGCTCTGCTGGCCGCTGATGGGCCATAACAGTTACTGGGTATTCTACTTCTATATCCTCCAGGTTTTTCTCCTTGGTCCTTACTGAATATTTTTTTTAAATTATTGTTTTCCTGACCATTACAAAAACCTCCTGTGGTTATCAGCACTGATTCACACAGAAAAGTTAGCGATCAGCAGATTGCTGGCCTGCTCCGTATCTAATGAGCATCCCTCATCTTCTCAATCAGTCTAGTGTGTTTGATTATTTGTGTCGATATCAATATCAGCTCCTCCCACTAGCGAGAGAAGCATGAAAGATATGAAAGGCATGAAATCCAATATATATTTAAAAGGCATCAGGCTGGTGCATTTGTTGCATTAAGCCCTGGCGCATTTAAATAAATTTATGGAATAAACACTAGGATGAATTCAGATAACAAAGATAAATAAGTCAAGGACTGGCAGTGAAGAAAACAGCTAAGAAGGGACCCTCCCAAGTTTTTAAGAGAGTAAATGTAAGGGAGGGGGACAGATACTTTCCAAAATGCACTACCTTTATAAAGAGCAATGGTGGCTCAATGGTTGAATGCAGTATTGTAGGCTAACTCTGCCCAGGAGTTTGATTCTGACCAGCTCAAGGTTGACTCAGCCTTCCACCCTTCCAAGGTCGGTAAAATGAGGTTCCAGATTGTTGGAGGCAAAAGGCTGACTCTGTAAACCATTTAGAGAGGGCTGTAAAGCACTGTAAAGTGGTATATAAGTGCTATTGCTACTGTACAATTACAGTAGCAGAATTTTGCAAGTTTAAAAGCATTTTCTCCCTCCCCTTCCATTTACTATCCTGAAAACTAGGGAGAGTCTCAATATGAATCCAGGAGAAAAACCTAGAGGATATAGAAGTAGAATACCCCCATGCCACAATATTTTATTGCAGTATGCATTTAAAAAGTGATTAATCAGTCCATTAACTGATTAATGTCCTTCAACTCAATTTTGCTCTCTCTCTTTTGCTTTTTCTCCACCCCACCCCACCCCACCTGTGAACTAAAATTTCATTTATCAGACAGTGGTCTGGACTAGTGGTACAGTGGCCTATAGGTGGGGCTCTCACCTCACAATCAGAAGGCTGTGAGTTCGATCCTAGGTAGTGGCAGATATTTCTCTCTCTGGTGACACGGGGGATATATCTGCTGAAAAAAACTCCACATTGGTGACAGGAAGGGCATCAGGCCAGTAAGCACTGAGCTCCATTCAGTTGCTCAGGCTCCATTCCACAAGGAATTATGGGGGTCATTAAAAGAAGATGGTGATGAGACAATGGTCTGAACCATGGATCTTCCTCTTGTCTTGTCTCCCAAGGCCATTATACCTACTTTCCTATCCTTACTCCCTCTAAAAATAATTCCCAGGCTGGTAGTAAATCAAGAAATGCTCCTTTTCTAAAACATTCTGATAAGATGGGCCATCCTTGCAGATTTCACACCACTCAAGTAATGTTTTATATTAAACATACAAGAATTGACAAAGAGAGATTATCTTGGAAAGCAATGTTATTCTCTTGACATCAGCCATTATGCTATCGAATTTATTGTTTTGACTTGAAAAAAGTGGCGTAAACATGCAGCAATCCCACAGATGCTTCTTAAAGATGAGAAATGTCCTAGCCATTTCTCAGATATTTCTGAGACACCTGTTCCATGATGCAAACACCAATTGCAGCTAGTACTAAGTGACCTGTAGAGGCGAGTGCGGCTAATTATAAAGGAGATAACAGCATGGAGCCAGGAACCTTGGAGAGTGATAAAAGGAACTGCCTACAAGAGGAGACCTCTTGGGTTATGTCTCAGTACAAGTCAAATAGACAGGATGCCTGTTTACAAGCCGGTTTAATGGATTCCTTTAGCAACTTAAAGAGGGGAAAAGTGAAATTCTAACAGATTGGATGAGCTTCAGCACACGCACAAAGTAAGTTTTGAGTCGACTATTCCTCAAACAATTATGGCAGGAGATGTGAATTTTCATCGGGAAGAAGCTAGAACTTCAGTACAGTCTTTTCTTTCAGTTCCTCTAAAGAGAATAACAGAGTTGGAAGGGACCTTGGAGGTCTTCTAGTCCAGTGGTCGCCAACTGGTGGGCCAGGCACCACTGGTGGTCTGCAGGAAAATTTTGGTGGTCCACAGAGAAATGTCCCCCCCCAAAGCAATTAATCCAGGCTGCGTGGGAACACAAGGCTGTACCACCCTCATGGCCCGTCCACCTGCTGGCCCCCATCCTTCGGCTGAGCACAACCCTTATCTTGAGTAGAGCCACACAAGCTGAAACTGGAAGGTAAGACCAATGGCAGGGGAGGGAAATCCGCTCCGGGGTGGCTTGCTGATGTTGGTGGGAAAGTCGGTCCCATATTCCAGAGCTGCAGTAGTCACAGGACTGGCCCTTTGGTCATCCTGGAGCAGATTCTCCAGTCCATGGCAGGCTGGTGCACCCGGGTGGAGGAGCAGCTGCTCCGGGATTGCCAAAGGGCCAGTCCTGTGACTACTGCAGCTCTGGAATATGGGACTGACCTTCCCACCAATGTCAGCAAGCCACCCCGGAGCGGATTTCCCTCCCCTGCCATTGGTCTTACCTTCCAGTTTCAGCTCGCGTGGCTCTACTCAAGATAAGGTTTGCGCTCAGCCGAAGGATGGGGGCCAGCAGGTGGACGGGCCATGAGGGTGGTACAGCCTTGTGTTCCCACGCAGCCTGGATTAATTGCTTTGGAGGAGGACATTTCTCTGCGGACCACCAAAATTTTCTCGCGGACCACCAGTGATCCCTGGCCCACCAGTTGGTGACCACTGCTTTGGAGAATAGGTTGACCAGCTCTTTTGTGCAGCCCTTTAGATAGCAATAGCACTTAGACTTATAAACCACTTCACACTGCTTTACAGCTCTCTCTAAGTGGTTTACAGAGTCAGCCTATTGCCCCCAACAATCTGGGTCCTCATTTTACCCACCTCGGAAGGATAGAAGGCTGAGCCAACCTTGAGCCTGGTGAGATTCAAACTGCCAACTTGCAGGCAGCCAGCAGCCAAGAGCCAGCAGAAGTTGCCTGCAGTACTGCACTCTAACCACTGAGACAGCGTGGCTCATAGATATTTGAACCGTGCCCCTAGTCCAGCCATAATCCAGGCATCTGAGCAACAAAAAGTGTGTTGACCAAGATAGAAAAATCTTCACATCAAAGGAGAAATCTGGGGAGAAGACACACAAGCAAATTATCAGGGGTGACTAGACAGGAATGGGCTCTCTTCAAAAGATAGCTGAGGTGAGCCCATCTCCACACCAATTGTTAAAAATCACATAATCAGTCCTATCTATATAGGGTGGTGCTTTCAACATTTTTGCTAGAGAACTTGCAAATGTCCCAAAGGTGTTGATCGCCAGCGAGTAGAACAGGAGGGTTTTTGTTCCTGTAGTAGGGACTTAAACTTTACTTTTTAGTCATTTTTTTAACAAAATTAAGAAATAAAGTCCTAGGTGACATCATTAACCTGGTACTCTAAAAGTAGCGACCCCTTCTTTCTTGGTTTAAGTTGTAAATATGGTGTCACCATCAGTGGTGAGGTCCCAATAATTTAACAACCGGTTCTCTGCCCTAATGATTTCTTCCAACAACCAGTTCACCAAACTGCTCAGAAAATTAACAACCGGTTCTCCCGAAGTGGTGCGAACTGGCTGAATCCCACCACTGGTCACCATCCTGTGGGAGATTTAAAGTTGCATCCAGTTTGAAATGTGACTCTGGGCAAGGAAATTTCTCCATCCTTGCTCAGATAAATGTCAGGTTTTAGCTGTTGTGATTATCTTTTGCAGCCCGCTGCCATAGCAATTATTGTATTCCTAGTTCATCATGTTTACTTAGTCATCAATAGTTACCTCTCTCAACAGCGATTGCTGTATTAAGCAAATAAGATCTAGGATAAGGTTGAAGATGATTTAATTTAATTTCGGCACTGCCTGACTCCAAAGCAACTTTGCATTACTTATATAGTAGAATTTAGGCAGGGATATTCCACTCTTCTGGTACATAATTTCAGAATTCCAAAGCAGGAATCTTTATTTTTCTGTGGGATAGAAATTGGCTCAACTTTCTAATAAAGCAGCTTTTCTAATTCTACATGGAGTAGTACCAGTAGATGAGGGGGAAAATATGGAAGGATTGTAATGAAATGTGTAGATGATTTTGGGAGATGAGAGAAAGTGATGTTGCCTAGGAAACAATTGGAGAAGAGAGGAAGGAGCTTCCAGTGGCTTAATGGTCAGAGAAACACCCTGGGAAAGACCCCCCCACCAAGTAGACCAAGAAGTTAAAAGAGGTGGCAGGAAGTTTTAACTTCAGACTTGCCAGATTCTGTTAATGTAGCCTTACGATAAGGTAGATTTAGCTCATCTACTTGTGCTTCCTCTCTGTTTCACCCATGATAGCTGCCGTTTATTTGGGGTAAGGTAAAGGTTCCCCTCGCACATACGTGCTAGATGTTCCTGACTCTAGGGGGTGGTGCTCATCTCCGCTTCAAAGCTGAAGAGCCAGCGTTGTCCGAAGACCTCTCCATGGTCATGTGGCTGTCATGACTCAACACCAAAGGTGGACAGAACGCTGTTACCTTCCCACCAAAGTGGTATTTTTCTATTTGCATTTTTACATGCTTTTGAACTGCTAGGTTGGCAGAAGCTGGGACAAGTAACGGGAGCTCACTCCATTTACCTGGTGCTAGGGATTCGAACCGCTGAACTGCCAACCTTTCTGATTGACAAGCTCAGTATCTTAGCCACTGAGCCACCACATCCCGTATTTGGAGTAGGACACCATTATTAACAATTATCTGAGATCTCAAATAGACTCATTTTTCAACATAAGCAATCAGCCAAAGAATGATCAGTTTGATTGCATGTATACCCATCACCGATCTGTCTTCAAGTTCTTAAAAGCCTGGTTGCTTACCTAGATCTGTGCAGGATTTTTCCATGTTAGAGACGGTCAGATAGAAATGACCTTGTCCTACTTCTTTAGCTTGGAGTTTGTCCAGTATTTTTTTGCTGGAAACTGAGCAGGTATTCTTCACATACTAATTTCATATATGACCTTATATTAGTTCTATAAACTCAAAACAAGCCATGCTTTGACCAGGATGGCATCAGAGCCTAACATAAACTACTTTTGTCTTGGTGAGGAGGACCAAAACAGGTCTACACAGAATCGCTGATAGTAAAATAAGCAGAATATACATTTCATAAATAAAATAAAAAAATTCTCTGTCTCTATTTTAAAAGGGGGACAGAGCTGTTCCAATGAATTATAATTGGCTTTCTGAATGTGAACAGCAAATGGTATACATAGCATCTATTTTGGAAATTGCTGGACTGATAAGAGTAGGGTAATAACTCTGGCTACAGAAGTAGGATTCGCCCATCACCCAGGCAGGTTTGCCTGGCATTTGCGGATCTGCAATTGGCATTTGAGTGAGATTCTAGGTCAGAGGTCCCCAAATTTAGCAACTTTAAGACTTGTGGACTTCAAGTCCCAGAATTCCTCAGCAAGCCATGCTATGTAGAGTAGATGTATGTTATGGTACCATGATGGGAAGTGATCCTTTTTTTAAGGATGATCTGTTTATATTATTGTTGTTTGATTAGTTTTAAGAGCCATTGGGGATTATTGTGTCAAAGACAGGTGTCTATGTATGCTTAATAAATAAATGTTTTATAAATGAATAAAATTGGACATTAGTAATTCTGTGATGTCTGCCTTGGTCAACTCCTCTGACTCTTCCTCGGAGACCAGCTTATTCCTGGCATGTCAGGAACTGGGTTAATTGGTGACTCTAAACTTCCAGCTAAAAGAAATTTACAGAGTGTTTCGGCTGGAGACAGTTTGCAGGTCAGAGAAGAAAAGGAGTAGGTGCCTCTTGTGTTGAATCCAAGAGCACGCAGGACAGAGAAAAGACAAGAGCAAAGGAGATCTGCCAAATTGGTTGGGAGAAGTCCCTGCCTGTCTTGATGGGCTGCACTGGAAAGTTATTTATCACAACAGGCAGAGGGAGGCATTGCTGAGAATGTGTTTGGTTTATGGCTATGTGTTTGTGCTTCCTGCTTGACTTTGTGGCTTGGAGACTCTGAACTTCTCTTGCCAAGTGAGCTCTTGTGGATGTACTTTCAGTTTTGCCTGGTGGCTTTAAGTGTGTTTGGTGGACTTACTTGTTGGAGCAACTTTCTATTGTTTTATGGACTATTGGCCATTGCCTTGTGGAATAATCTTGGCCTTCTTGTGGCTGGCTTTACTTGGGACAGTTCTAAGGCTGGGTGAAGGGAACTGTTGGGGAACATTAATAAACTCTCTGAAACACACACATGTATGAGACTGAGTGGGGAAGCACAGGTTTTCCAGTTCATCTTTGATTGACTTTGGACTTAAGAATATTAATGTTTAAGCCAGTTAGTGCCTATATTCTTGTGTGTGTAGAGAGATACATAGAGATGCCTTGAGAATAACTTTTATTATCTTTATGAGAAGACACAAACAGGAGTCTCTTACACCTGCTAACTATTTCATATTGCCAGTGTTTGCCATCAAAAAGTTTTCTCTTCCCCAGTTGAATCATTTTCCAAAAGTGACTTTGGAAAGGAAGAATGGCAAGATATTAGAACAGATTAGTCCATGATCAATCAAGAAAACAGATGCAACTCTACATTAATTCCTGCACTGCTGCTTTTATGCAGACAACCACTCAGTCCTATTAATACTCCTTCCAAGCAAATTAATGGTTAGACTAAAGATTATTATGCAATCTCTCTGCTATGTGCTTTTCTAAGATAATGAACGTTACTAAACTCTGTTCAGTTGCCATCGACATACATGGTCAAATGTTAAACATGTTTTAATTGTACTTTTAGCATTATAGCCTTGATCCTTTGCCAATGGTAGCTTATGAATCGGCGATATTGTTTTTAATTTAATGGCACCAAACTTTGATCTTATGCAAATTAACCTAATGACTGTAAATAAAGGCTGACACTATAGTCCCCACCATGCAAAAGAAAATGTAGGCTAAAACATTTTTCTAGTTCTTTCTGATAACAACCATTACTAATCTGTCAGTTTCTTTCACAGCCAGAAAAATAGCTGTTGTGCTTACTGAATAGCTATTACAGAAAATAATTGAGCCCAACAAAGCAGAAATCTATGGCTGTGTTCACATTTTGCCCTGTGCCACAATTTCTTTAACTCCATTTACTGGGATAAGCCTCAATTTGCTACATTCACTCATTGTACAAAGCTTAAATTGCACAAAATGTATTCTGTCTTAATTTTACATGAAAACCTGGCCTGGGATGGCTCCAGCCTTATACATCCAACTCTTTAACATGTGTGCACTTTTACAAAATCCCTAATGGTAGATGGTAGTTCTTAAACTGTCCAAAAGTTACCTAAATTGTTAATAGCTGGCATGTGTTGCCATTTTGTCTCTAGTTTTGCTCTTTGCCACACAATGGCTGTTCATTCTTCATTCTATCATGGCATCCAAATCTGGAATGGCTGTCATTTTTAATTTGAGAAAATGACTCAAAGAACAAAATAGCAGAGTTGGAAGGGACCTTGGAGGTCTTCTAGTCCAACCCCCTACTCAAGCAGGAAACCTTATACCATTTCAGACAAATGGTTGTCCAACCTCTTCTTGAATCTCTAAACATCTCTAGTGTTGGAGCACCTACAATTTCTGAAGGCAAGTTGCCCCATTGATTAATTAGAAGTAAAGTAATTGAATAGGAGTGAGATTTAGCCCCACTGGAAATAGTAAAGTATAGGGAAGTCTAAGAAGCAAGAGCTTTAATAACAGACTTGGAAAGGTCTTCTATACCATTTCAAATTAATTAATTTATTTTTATTTATTTATTTTTGTCAATTGCTTACAAGATAATAGGTATAAGTAAAAACATCATTATGAATACATGGATACATATAAGAAAAATAAAAAAAGTAAAAGAAACAATAGGACAGGGACGGTAGGCACATTGGTGCGCTTATGCACGCCCCCTACAGACCTCTTAAGAAAGGAGTGAGGTCAATGGTAGACAGTCTAAGGTTAAAGTTTTTGGGATTTGGGGAAGAAACCACAGAGTCAGGTAGAGTATTCCAGACATTGACCACTCTGTTGCTGAAGTCGTATTTCCTGACTGACCCTATACCATTTCAGATTAATGATTGTCCAATCTCTTCTTAAGTGTTGGGGTATCCACAACTTCTGGAGGCAAATTGTTTCACTGATTAATTGTTCTCACTGTCAGAAAATTTCTCCTTATTTCTAGGTTGCTTCTCTCCTTGATTAGTTTCCTTCCATCTCTTCTTCTCCAGCCTTCAGGTTCTTTGTAGAATGTGTTGACCCTCTCTTCTTTGTGGTAACCCCTTAGATATTGGAATGCTGCTATCATATCACCCCTAGTCCTTGTTTTCATTCAACTAGATATACCCAATTCCTGTTCTACATATGTTTTAGCCTCCAGTCCCCTAATCATCTTCATTGCTCTTTTCTGCCCTCTTTCTAGAGTCTCAACATCTTTTTTTTTTTTTTTAAATAAAAGACTGGATATGTGGTTTTACCAAGGCATTTTAAAGTGGTACTAACACTTCACGTGATCTTGAAATATGTAACCAAGGCTGATTATAGGACTGCTGATTAACCACTATTTTGGCTTTTATCCATTTCGCATTGACTGTCAGGCTGAGGTACATGTACATGTTTCAAAATGCTTCATAAACATGAAATATATACACGGTGCTCTAATTCTGGTCTGAGGAATCATAAAGAGATGGAGATCCAGTAGCTGAATAGATACAAGTAGAAGGACCTCAATTTTGAGTCTATTCCAGTCCCATTTCTCTGTACATAAATCAGGTTGGCCTTTCACATGCTGAGATGAGGAACTGATTGTGATAAGGCAAACCAATCAATGACAAGCCATGGTTTTAAACTTGTGGTGGCGTTCTTTGTTAACCACAACTTAGCTCATGAACCAGTTTTGGAAGTCACATTAAGCTTGGACTCGAGATGGATGTGTATGCTGTGAAAAACAGAGTGAAATTAAAACCAGAGCAGCTGGGTCAGTAAAACTTCCTAACGGAGTTCACGACACCATCAAAAAAACATGTGGACAATCCGCCTGATCACACACACATACACACACACACACAAAATGAAGCCTTTAATTGATGTACTGAGCAAAAGAGGAGATGAGATGCAGCAACTTTTGCTCTGTGTTGAAAAGAGATGGCAAAATTAACATTGCCTGCATTGTAGGCCATGTAATTGAATTGTCAATTATGTTTTTCAAAATTGTCAATTACGCCAGGCCCTCCCAAATGGATGGAGTGCCACAAATTACAAAGCAATCTCTCACTTCTCAGTGGCCTCTTAATAATAATCTACAGCTCCCAAAGGGCCTCCGTGGAGCCCAAAGATCGTGATTGAATTTTTAAAATGGACTGTCCTGTTTTTATCACCGTTCCTCGCATTTGCATCTAGAAAAACAATGAGAGAGGCAGCTATCAGCTCTGTGGACCAGCTACCAAGACTGATTGCTGTTTCTTTCTCCACTGCTCTCAAAAATAAATGTGATTGTTGATGCAGTCATTTGCCTTCCGTGGTAAACACTGAAATGAGAGAGGAATGCTTTGAAGAGATGTAATGAATTTTGATCCATACAGAATATAAATTAGTCCGGCTTTAGCTCTTTCAGATAACATGGCAGTCGGCCACATTTTTGAAAAACCGAGATGACAGTATCTCCTTAGTGTTTATTTATTGATTTTATTGCTCTTAAATTAAGGAAGGAAGGAAGGAAGGAAGGAAGGAAGGAAGGAAGGAAGGAAAGAGAGACATAGAAAGAGAGAGAGAAAGAGAAAGAAAGAATGAAAGAGGAGCAGAACCCTAAGATAATAGTGATAGCACTATATCCATTGTTAAAAAGAAGGGGAAAAAATTAAATAATTTGTTTTCATTCATGAAAAAAACATATAAAATATACTATAACAGAAAAGTGGGGGAAGTCAATTTTTATTTGTACAGGAAGGTTGAAACTTTCTGATAAATATTTTGAAAACTGCATAAAAGGAGGGCGGGACAGGAAAGAGTTAGCACATTTTTTAAAAAAAAATACAGGTGCTCATTTAAATGCTGCAAATAGGATTGTTTTGATTGCTTATTTATTTAGAGGGCTGGTAATTGCAGATGCCACTCAACTTGTTAAATGGAAGCATTTCAAAGAAGCAAAGATTTGAACTGAGTTTAGGGTTTTTAAAATAGATTACGGTATAGTGAAACTTCATATTCAATTCATTCTGAAATTATTAATCAGGTTCATATAATTTGAAAAAATTCTAGGTTGTGATATGAAAAAAAAAAGATTTGATCCAGAATAATGACTGTTGAAACACCATACTCAGGAAATTTCTGGACTTCCTACAAAAGTCTATTTGATGCTATGATAACCAAGATGTTAAGCAACATTCTGAGCTTTGATCTAATTCACTGAGTATGTCATGCCCTAGCATATAACGTTTATCTACCGTTGTTGCTCTCTAGCACCATCTAGGGGCCGGAAGGACAAATATGCCCCAACGTATAATATTTATATACTGTTGTTGCTCTCTAGCTCCATCTAGTGGCCGGAGACAAAAATACCTAGTATATTGTTTGACGCTGACACCACCCCATTACCCATCAACCCATACTCTCAAACCAGTGCACACTGGGAAGCCAAACTCCATTTCCATTAGCATTTGGAAAAGGCAGAAGCACAAAGAAGAATCCATCTTAATCTGTGGCACATGGTAATCCAAGAACAAACCCACATCCCAGAGCATCGCTGGTGAGATTTAGATTGCTTGTATTTACTAATTGTTATGTTCAGCAGTAGCTTACTGTCTGTCTTGTCTTTAGTTCTCATTGTATATATCTCTATTTTACCCAGTTTTACCATATCCTGTTCTTTCAATAAAGCATCAGATCTACACACATAGTCTGTTTTATTGGAGGATAGGTGGGTTTAGCTGCATGTCGAGCTGCACACAGACCAGAGGTGGTATTCAGCAGGTTCTGACCAGTTCTGGAGAATCGGTAGCAGAAATTTTGAGTAGTTCTGAGAATCAGCAAATACCACCTCAAACTGGCCCCGCCCCCATCTATTCTCTGCCTCCCAAGTCCCAGCTGATTTGTTGCCCTGCACAGGAGAATAGAGAGTGGGATAGGGTGGGAATGGAAATTTTACAGTATCCTTCCCCTGCCATGCCCACCAAGCTATGCTCACAGAACCGGTAGTAAAAAAAATTCAATTCCACCATTGACACAGACTAATGTGTAATCAGGACAGAACAGAATATGTTCTTATGTACAGGGATCAGATCCACATACCAATCACATCTGCACCCAACCCATCTAACGTCTGAGTCCCAGATTGTGATCATAACAAAAGTACGCCAAGCTAGGCTAAGTGAGTCTCGTCTGTCCCTGAGTTCCAAGGAAGAATGGAAGAAGCATCTTGAGCCATTGGATGAAGCCAACTAAATATTGCATAGTCAAACTACAAAGAGTTTGGTTGCTTTCTTGCAGATGTTTCATTACCCAAACTAGGAACAACACGATGATGTTAGCTAGTTTGGGTAATGAAACATCTGCAAGAAAACAACCAAGTTCAAAGAGCATCAACAACCCCTCATTTCAATCCTGGAATGGAATGTATGGAATTAGAATGGAATGGAATGGAATGGAATGGAATGGAATAGAATAGAATAGAATAGAATAGAATAGAATAGAATAGAATAGAATAACTTTATTGTCACTTTGTGTTCTGACCAAGGCTTATTGAGACACTAACAACCACACGTCAGTCCCAACCCCCTTTTTTATTTATTTCAATGGCTCTGAATTTTAGTCATTCACAACCCGTAATGAGTCTCCAACAGTTTGTAAATAGTTCCTTGGAAGTCTGCCAAAGTCCTTCAGGATAAGTCTGATAAGCATGCACCTTTATCTTCCTTGGAATGGTGCCAACCATTCCAATTCCAAATTTCCAATTAGTTATATGAGGCCAAACGGAACACAAAATCAACACAGAACTTCAGGTTTCAAATTGACCAGTACAAACAAAGTTGCTTCCTGCAAAGGTTCCTGTCCCTTTCCTCCTTCTTTATGTCTTATGGGAGGACCAATCACCTTCAAGCCTTACTCCTGAGTTGCCCCTTTTGTCTTAACTATTCTTGCCTTCTGACAGCTCTGCACATGTGTACACTGGGAACAGGCTCCCCTTGTTCCTCTGTTCCTCGCTACTGTCAGATTCTGGAGGCTCCGGAGTCAGCACATAACTCCCAGATGGCCCTGGCCCCATCTCTGTATCGGATGCAGGACCCTCATCCAAGTCCTCCCCAGACACCCAGACTGGCCCATGTTCCTCCCTACTGTCTGACTCTGCTGCCGTCTCCGCAGGCTGCCGACGAACCACAACACTTTGAATGTACGCTAATCGGCATCCATTAAAATGAAATTTCACTACATACAGTTCTCAAAGGGTGACCACCTCCAATATACACTACGTAAACATGACAAAATAAATAAATAATGCATATACCCACATATATTATATGACACAGAGCTACAAATACTGTATTCTCCTTTCATATATCAAGCTACATATTGGCCAGACTATGTTGACTTGGTCTACTCTTCTTCTCCCATCCGAGGCTCTGTTTCATATATTCACTCATCCCGAGGTTCTTCTGTTCTGGTTGGGGAAAAGACCAGTAAATCTGAAGGTGGTACAGTTGAAAATTATTAGTTGGGAATAAAGCAGTAGTTTTGCAGATAAGAAGTCCCTTTTTCCAAACACAGGATTTTCCATACATCATATTGTCTAATGAAAACTCTGCAGAGCCCAAAAACATACAACATTCTCCATTCAAACAATGTTCATAACATCATTCTAAGACTTAATGTAGTTTGCTTAGTTTTCCTTTTGTGCAAAGTGTGATTTAGCTCATTGGGGTTTACAAAACTCCTGGTTTAGCAGGGTGTGTGAACCTATTTGGTGTCAGGAGTTGGCCTAATAATGATCCTGTCTAAAATGGATTTGATTACTGTCATAATAATCAATGTGCTTTTGTTTTGCCCACATCCGGAAATATATGGGTTACAGTATATATTGTTAACTCCCATTGAATCATGATCCAAAGAGAAATGTATCAGATAATATCAACTCTCTGTAACCCAAGTACTTGATTGTGCAGTGAGTACTGTTTTTGGAGATTACTTGTTTTCTGCAAGTTGTAATCATCTTTGTCTTAGATCGCTGACACGATTTTTGGAAAAGTTTGATGACACAGCATTTTCACTCAGCCTATGTCAAGAAAAATTGACATGTCTGATCTGCGTGGACACCAACTCATTAATGGTCCACATTTTGAGAGACCTTAATGGTAAGTTCTTCTTTGAGGGCGAATCTGCTAATCTGTGACATTATAGGTCAATAGCCAGTCACAAATTAGTCTTTGTGGTTTGTCAGTTTCAGGTATTAGTGGTTTTGTCTTTGTGGTTTGTCAGTTTCAGGCACTAGCAGAAAAAGCCAGAAAACCCAAGAAGACTGAACTTTCTTCTCAAAATCATTGACACGTGATCCCACAATAACATCATTTTCAGCAGTTGTATTATTGTCATATTTTTCTCTCAGAAGCTTATGGATGATGGAGTCTTTTATACCAGTATTGTGAGGTAAAATGTTCTTCCTTTTAAAACAAACGACAAACTAATCCATTCGATCTTTTGAAGACTACACTTTGGCTTTTGTTTTTCTTTGCAGTTTTTCTAGATGCTAGGTTTTAAATGCTAATAAAGGGCTTCACTTTTTTCATTATGATTGATCTGATCAAGTCTATGGATTTCCAAATCTGAATTCCCTTAAGAAATGGCTGCTGAGAAAGGGCTATAGACCTGTACATGTAGCATACAAGCTTCTGAAAGATACCTGATCCCCACAATAATTCTTTAAAAATGATTGAGGGTTTTGTTTTGTTTTTTGTTTAGAAGTAGGAATGGAATTAATTATTCCCTTGAGAAACTCAACATGATTAAAAGGAAAGGATCTGCACTGCAACTGTTCTGACCCAGGCTTCGTCAAACTTAATAAAACACAAACTGAATTTAAAAGTAAAACCTATTTTAGTGAGACGCTGGGAATTACTTGAATTCCTAGCCAAAACTAATTATACACAGTTCCTCCAGATAAGAGCACGCTTTTCAGTGCTGTAGAATGCTGCCAAAAAACAGAAGTCCAATTAAGGCTAACATAAACCAACCCAAAAACCCAGAAAAAAATGTCCAGAGTACAGAGCTTCATGAAGAACTCGGAAATTACTGAATTGCTTTGCTTCCTGCAAAGCTCTTTGTCATTGAGGACTGACTTTTATCCCTTATGGGAGGGGCAATTACCTCCCAGCCTTAGTCCCGAGTCGCCCCTTCTTCTTCAGCTGCTTTCGCCTTCTAGCAGCTCTGCACACGCATGCACTGGGAACAGGCTCCCCTGGATCCTCTTCTTCACTGCTGCCAGACTTCAAAGTCTCCAAAGGCAGCACCCCACTCTCAGATGGTCCTGGCCCCATCCCTACATCAGATGCAGGACCCTCATCCAAGTCCTCACCAGACTCCCTGACTGGTTCCCTTTCATCTTCACTGTCCGATACCTCTGTCATCTGCACCAACTGCTGGCAAACCACAACAGCAACAGGGAAACTTTTACTGGCAGAATGTTTTAATATTCTGTATTTCCTTCCCCTTTGCAAAACTTTGCAATGAGCTAAGTTACAGAAGTTACCTGGGAAGAGATTGATCCGTCTGAACCTGAGGAAATGGCAAGAATTCTTGTAATTGTAAGGTTGTCCACCTCTATATTTGATCCATGACCCTCATGGTCAAGGGAGGAGACATACGATTGACTTCAGGCAATGGTTAAGTTTTCCTTGGGGGAGGTAGAGGCTTCCACTGGCTCTTAAGGAGATGGTGGCGGGCCCCTGTTTAAAGAATCATCACTCAACCCAACCAGTCTAGACAGTTTTCATCCAATTTCCAACCTTCCCTTTTTAAGAAAGATTGTGGAGATGTCCTGATTCTGGTTTCAATTATATACTCTCTCAAACACACAGTTGCTATGATAATCAGTAGTTTACTCAAGTCTGAGCAGATAACAGCAGACCAGGAATGAAAACCAAAACAGAAGTTTGCCTGAGTGGTTTTAACAAGAGTGTTCAGAAGACAAGTCAAAATCTACTCCAGAGCTCCAAGAGTCTGGTCAGGATTCACATCCAGTCCAGAATTTCACCAGCAGAATCCACACAAACGTCACACAAGAACCAGAGATCAGACATACAAGATCCGAAACTGTGGAGAGAGCCAGTCTATAGAATCACTGAGAATCAGACACAATTGAATAGAAAGTATCATCATTCATCCGCCTGCAGTATCATTGGAAACACAGATATTGACTGGCTAATCAAATTTTTGCTGAAATCTGCAAAAATAAATAATTAGCTAGCAAATGTCTATGGAGAGTCTCAGTCATTCAGGTCAGAACTGAAGAAGCTTCTTGGATGAGAATCTCAAATGTGATTTTTTTCAGGAGGCAACTGGGCTTTCTTGTTTTTTTTCTTTGAAGACGTTTTGCTTCTCATCCAAAAAGCTTCTTCAGCTCTGGCACAATAGTGGGGAATGGAAGGATTTATATTCCTTGCAGGACAGCTGGTCATTTGCATCCTTTTAGAGGATCGTTGAAGCACCTGGAGGTTATTTGTATCCTCGGGGTCACCTGAGGAGTACAAATGGTTCCTGTAGTCTGCCATTTTTTCCCTCTGGAAATTCATTCCTACTCCCACAGCATTCAAAGAGTGTTCATCCCAAATTGTATAGCTAAAAAATCTTCAAAGAAAAAAAGTCTTCAAAGAAAAAAAAAAACCAAGAAAGTCCAGTTGCCTCCTGAAAAAGCACCTTTGGGACAACCTGGATGACTGAGAATCTCTACAGAGTCTTGGATGGGAAGCAAAACATTTAAAACAAACAAACAAATAAAAAAACCCAAGGAAGTCCAGTTGCCTTTTGCAAAAAAAAAAAAAAAAAAACAACCCACACCTGCTGCTAGTTGGAGGTAAAATAACAATTCCCCTGCTAGCAAATCATTTGATAGTCTCCATGAGCTCAGCTGCAACCATTTGCTGTGAGGGTTAAGATTAAGATAAGCTGGGTCTTATTTTAAGCATCCTTTGCTGGGAATAAGCAATTATTTCTATATATAAAATAGATAATGGGCCAATTTATATGGATTCATATGTCTCCCTCCTTCTAGTTGTAAGACCATTATAATCTTGGCACTTCATAGCAGTGAATAGATAACAAAATGTGAGAGAATCACATTTATTCCAACAATGAAATAAATATTGTGCCACAATACTGTGGGTTTGCTTGTAGAGGAGCTCCCTCAAGTGGTTTCATTCTAAAATGCCATTCCAGAATGAAAGAAGATTGAACATGAAGCATGTATGTGTGTATAAAAACTGTACAATAATCAAAGTTACGGTTTAAATTACTTCCTGGAAGAGAAATTCTGCATATTCCTTCTTCTGATTCTCATTCAGGTTAATGAAACATGTGACTTCTGGAGTTTCTTTCACGGAAAAGAATTTCAGAATAAAAAATGTTCTTGAGTGGAATGAGAGCTACTTGAACTTCTGAACTTATGCAGTAAGCAAGAGTGCATGCTTTACTATAATTCCCAATTTGGTCAAATGGCTCTAAGACAAAGGTGAGTAACTATGGCAACGTTATGACCTGTGGACTTCAACTCCCAGAATGGTGGGCTCAGGAATTCTGGGAGTTGAAGTCCACAAGTGGTAAAGTTGCCACAAGGTTACCCACCCCTGCTCTAAGGGATACAGGTCTACTGCAGAGCAAAATTTGTGAAGAATCCTCCTTCACTTAGTCCCGATGTGCTGTTCTTTAATATGATTTAACTAAAATATCTTGTTGGCATATCTGTGCCTAAATGGTTCAACTTATAGTGTTAGAGATCGGAAGTTTCAAATCTTTCTTTCCAGAATTCCCTAGATTTGCATGTCCAGGCTCAGATTCTTACAATGGGATAGCAACTTAATAGTTACTGCTGCTATCACCTACTGTATATTCCACGCGGGCCAGAGGTGGTATTCAGCAGGTTCTGACCAGCTCTGGAGAACCGGTAGCGGAAATTTTGAGTACTTCGGAGAACGGCAAATACCACCTCTGACTGGCCCCACCCTCATCTATTCTCTGCCTCCCATTGAGTCCCAGCTGATCGGCTGGGTCTTCTTTTGTTGCCCTGCACAGGAGAACGGAGCTGGAAAGCAGGTTAGTGGGATGGGGACTTTGCGGTAACCTTCCCCTGGAGTGGGGAGGGAATGGAGATTTTGCAGTAATCTTCCCCCAGGAGTGGGGTAGAAATGGGGATTTTACAGTATCCTTCCCCTGCCACATCCACCAAGCCGCACCCACAGAACTAAAAAAACATTGAATCCCACCACTGATGCAGGTTTTACCTGGCATCAAAGCCTGAAATTATAAAGATGGCCCCCTCATCATTTCAGTGTCTTTCTGGCTATCCAAAGGTGAGATGGAGTCAAATGAACTACAGTGGTACCTCAGTACTCATTGTTAATTGGGTCCAGAAGTTGCAACGAGTACCAAAAATGAGGAGCACCAAACAAATTTTTCCCATAAAGAATATTGTAGTGCAGGGATCCCCAACCTGGGGGATGCAGCCCACTAACAGGCTGTGGCCTGTTGGCCACCGGGCTGTGTAAGTGGCTGGCCAGTCACGTGCATGTGTGCATGTGCACACACCTCCACTCATGTTAGCATTGCTGCAAGTGTCACATGGGCACCAGCATCGCCGTGAGCGTCGCACAGGTGCCAGCATCACTGCAAGCATTGCATGGTGCTGATATTGACACACGCTTATGCTCATGGTCCCATATGTGGGACCGTGCATATGTGCATATAACGGCATCTGGCCCCCCAAGGCCACCAATCCAGAAAGATTGGGGAACTCTGATATAGTAAGTCACAATGCAGCCAACACTGACGAAATTCTATTTTGTGCATTGAGTACCAACAAGCAATGAGTCCTGGGACAAAACTGTCGTGTCAAAATGTGTTGGGTTCCAAATTTGACAGAACAAAGCAGTTGAGTACCACTAGAATAGAATAGAATAGAATAGAATAGAATAGAATAGAATAGAATAGAATAGAATAGAATAGAATAGAATAGAATACGGTAGGGTAGGATAGGGTAGGGTAGGGTAGGGTAGAATGGAATGGAATGGAATGGAACGGAACAGAACAGAACAGAATAGAACAGAATAGAACACGGTAGGGTAGGGTAGGGTAGGGTAGGGTAGGGTAGGGTAGGGAAGAGTAGAGTAGAGTAGAATAGAATAGAATAGAATAGAATAGAATAGAATAGAATAGAATAGAATGATTGGACATACAAGGAATTTGTCTTGGTGCAAATGCTCTCAGTGTAAATAAAAGAAAAGATGCATTCGTCAAGAGTCAAGAATCATAAGGTACAACAGTTAATAATAGTCATAGGGTACAATAAGCAATCAAATCATACTAGGAAACAGTCAATATAAACCATAAGGATACAAGAGACAAAGTTACAGTCATACATTCATAAGTGGGACTAAAATCGAGTCAAGTGAAAAAATTTCTATTGTCCATCATCTTTTAAAACTATTTTTTTCAGCAAAATACCATGAAAAATGGGGGTCATCTCATCCGCAGGTGGTACACTTTTCATGGTATTTAGATTAAATATGGGAAGGTTGACTTATCCATGGATGGGCTTACACATGAGTATATATGGTAGCCTTGATTTTATCGAGTCCATTTCTTTAAAAAGCAATGTTATTTTTAGGCTCCAGTAAAAGCTAAAGCAGGTAATCTTTAGCAGGTGCTCACCGAAAATAATATAGTTTTGGAAACTTGCTTCCTAAATACTAAAATATTTGTTTCTATTATATTCTCAGGTTTAGTTCCCTTTCTTTCTTTCAGTGGTATCATGTCGAAGAAGAATTTCATATAATCATATTTTTCTCTACTTATTGCTAGGCAATGTCAACTCCTGGTAGAAGTTCGGTATAAAAAATCTCAGCAACAAGTTTGTATTTTCCTAGATTTGTCTAATAAGTAATCAACTCCATAATATATAAAAGAAACACTCAGTTAATTTAAAAAAATGTGTCCTGTCATTTTTGGTTAGGGTTTTTTTTTTTTTTTTTTTTTTTTTTTTGCTGTCTTCCTAGAGATTTTTCCACCTGCCATCCCAGTTTCCGCTGGGTCTAAAATTAGTGTTACAATTCAAACAATAATCTAAATTAGCTGTAGAAACACAGCTGCAGAAGGAGGCAAAATATTTAATATTTATCTATTTCTACAAGTTTAATAAGTTGTGGGTAAACAGAGCCCACTTTGCTTGCTGGAATCAAGGTTTTTAATTAGCTTTATAGTGTTCCAAATTAGATTGCACAATAATTTTCTCGACTTATATTTTGAGGAGTCTGGAGTTTCAACGTAGCTAAAATTAGTATGATGCAGTTGATTTAAATAGGCTTGGTCTATTGAGAATTTGGAGTATTGTTTTTAAAGACAGAATAATTAAAAAAAACAAACAGGAATCAAACAAAAAGAAGGAAGAATGCTGTGCTTCCTTTCTGCATTTGATAATCTCTTTTTTGAAGGGCTGGTTTCTCTTAATGCTTTTGCCTTTCCTAATGACGAAAGAAATGTATGGCTATAAACAGGGGTGGGCTTCAAAAATTTTGGGCAAAGAGTTCTCTGCCCAGTTGCTGGGTGGGTGTGGCTATGGTGGGCGTGGCCTAGTCGGCCTCCTGCACCATGGTGGGGGGGTGTTTTTGCCCTCCCCAGGCTCCGGAGGTTTTCCTTGAGCCTCCGGGAGGGCGAAAACAGCCTCCCCAGGCTCCGGAGGCTCTCTGGAAGCTGGAAACGGGCCCATTTCTGCCCTTCCCGAACTTCCAGGAGGCCCATTTTTTTGCTCACCCCAAGCCTCCATGCACGCCCTGCACTTACCTGCATCCAAAACGGGCTGCATAGGGACTCCTGGGAGGGGAGGGGTGGGCGGGGCCAGCCAGGAGTGGGATTTGGGAGGTTCTCCAAACTGTGCAGAATCTTAACTAGGGCTCTCCTGAACCCCTGCGAATCCCCAGCAGCCCCACCCCTGGCTATAAACTCCTGAGCCATCTGAGATCCCACTCCCAGGGAAGGCAGATTGAAGTCCCGCAAGACCAAAAGTTTTAGGAACTCCGTTGTCAACCCAGAAATGGAATCAAGAACCTCAGTGTCAGGCATGAAGGATCTGGAACATTCATAAAGTTGCAGCTGAGAAGATTTATACAAGCCTAGGCACAAGAATCTTAGTCAATGGTCAGCATTAAATTAGTGCTGGATAAGGTCTATGGAATTCAAGGATCTCTTTTTGCAATGCAAGGACTCTAAACTGATGATGCATTTAACTCCACCTCCAGCTCTGCCTGCTTTTCTACATTCAGGCAGGGAAGTTGGTACATCAACAATCCCAACTGATCAGTAGACCCCAATGTAATGAACAGTATCTCTCATCTAAACTATTAATGATTAATATCCAGATTCTTAGAAGTCAAAGGAAATAATAAAAAAGTTGATTTATTTGATCAAGATTACAATAGATATGTTGTTATCTCTGACCATCCTTCCTGGACTTTTTCTGATATCAGGACTGAACTGATGATACTTTATGAATGTGTTTATTGATGGGAGGTGAGATATGGGAAGAAGAGATCATTTATTGCATTTTAAGAGAAGGTGATAAGTTACAAAAATTGTGTATACTTGTGATGAAGGAGGAAGTCACTTCTTTATATATTTATTTTCTTTTTCCTTTGTACATTTCATTTTTTATTTTCTATAGCTTCTATTTTTTATTCTTTTCATTTTCTAGTTTGTGTTAGTTTGTAATGCTGTTTTTAATTAAAATTACTATTATAGTTAATGAATTCCTAAAAACACACAGGTATCTAACACATGACTGTAATACAATAATAACATAATTATACAGGCTGGCACCCAACATACCGGAATATATATATATAAAGAGTCATCTTTCTTCTCATAGCAATGTAATATGGGGATAAATTTGCAAAACACTACAGTACATTGTTCTGATTTCCAATTTTGATTGTAGTATCTAGAACCATTTATCCTTCCAAGTTGAATGGGGCCCTTGTGCCTTTTCTGCTCCTGGCTAATATTTGTCCATTTCAATTTGCTTCTGGGCAGTATAAAAGGGTTTTATTTAACCCCCAGGACCTGTGGCAAAGTAGATTTAATGAACACTTCAGAGTCTTCCAATTCTTCAGAGACAAATACATACTGCAACTTCACTTAAAGTGCATTTTATAAAGTAGCAGAACCTGCTTTATATTAAATCCAAGGTGACTCATCTGTATGTTCCATATGACTGTAATCAATTTTAATTTCTCCCAGGTCATATTGCCTAGGAACCCTGTAGTATATGAACCATTTGGATACTTGGGCTATAAAATTAATATTTATTGTCCATAGTCCAATAAAGGATTAGGACAAGGTCTGCCTTAGGGTTGATCTGCATGGCCAGCTTGTCCTAGCAAGAGTACAGGCTACTGACCATTTGTCAAAGACAAGAACACACAGTGACATGTTCTGCCCATATCCAACCCACGGGAAAACCAACATCTAATCAGGGGTGTCAAACTCAAGGCCAGAAGCCGAATCCGGCCCACAGGGTGTGTGATGACCCAGGGTGTGGCACAAAGGCAACACAGCCAGAAAATAGGTATTAGTCCCTTTATTTGCTCCAACTTGGCTCCCAATGTCCCAGTTACCCTCTGGCCTGGAGAAAAGCTCTCCCATGAACCTACAACAGTCTCTGGCTATGGATATTCCAGTCCAAATGCTGTAAGCAGAATGGCTGCAATTAATCACTCCTGCAGGGCAAAATAATGAGTCCAATAATTCCAACAAGGCAGATAAGCACACAGGAGCTTGGCAATAATTCACACAGACATGGGGAATGCCAGGAATACAGGCTACAAAACTCACCACACCAGTTGAATTCAGTGTTTGTTCCCAGAAAACACCCCCTCCCAACTGCCTCTTCTTTAAACTCCATACCCAGGTGTGCCTTGTGAAGGGAATCAGTGCCCTTTCCTTCCTTGTAAGCCATGCAACCCACGTTGCTCTCTTCTGTGTTCTTCCCTGTGTGCCCTAAGATGAGGAGGGGGTGGGCCTTGGTCTTCCTCTGAACCCCCTCTCCCTTGTTCTACCTCTTCCCTGCTCTGCCCAGCCTGACTTTGCCCTTCCCCAGTTTCCTCTACAGCCAACGGAGCCACTCTCCCACTCTCTGTTAGCTGGTCATCTTCCCCCTGAGATTCAGACCCCGATAGGGGACTGACAGGGTGCTTAGATCTGGCCAACAGGGCCATCCTGGAAACAGTGAAGGACTGGCCGAGGGTGCCTCGGCTAGCAAAAAAGGAGCTCCATTTTCACTGGTAGAGGGCTGCAGGAGGCCATCATGGCTGAAAATGGAGATCGGGAGCCCGTTTTCGCTGGCAGAGTGCTCGGGTCACCAAAGGCACCTGACATGAGTGACATCAAACTGGCCATGCCTGTTTCCCGAGATCAAAACAACCCTGATGCGGCCCTCAATGAAATTGAGTTTGGCACTCCTAATCTAACTGCTAAATAGGGAATGGGTTGGAACATTTTAGAAGAGATTGTGTTGACCATCTGGCTGGGTGAAGCCATCCATGGTTCAGAAGATGGCATCCACCTGGCTTCAATCTGTAATTCCCAGAGCACCCTGTTGATATCTAGACGATTCATGGTAAGTTTTGTGCAGGCTGACCTAGTTCAAAACTTTACAGTGGAGGCATGGGAATAGAATACAAATATTACCGTTGGCCGTTTGCTGCCCAAGGGCAGGAAAGAGCAGTTATATAAAACACAAAACAAAAGGGAGCTGAATGGGGAAACAACAAAACAAAACCAGGGGTAGGAAGAAGAGGCTCAGTCCTTTTTTTTTTTTTTTTTGGAAAATAGCATGCACGGTCAAGGCAGACTCAGACAATGCACTATTTATTAGACATACACTACAAAGTTGTTCTCTTTTGATCTTCTGCTGAAAGAAAATAAGCATGCAGGGAATAGATTCCGTATAATCTAAAATGGCAGGATAAATCCTTAAAACTCAAAATCTACAGTTGCATCCAACTTCTCTTATACAAAGATTAGAAGACACCTTATTTCACAACACATGGTGAACATTTCTGTTTGTGTGTGTGCACATTCGAATCTTCTTCTTCATCATCATCATCATCCTCTTCCTCTTCTTCATCCTCCTCCTCTTCTTCTTCCTCCTCTTCCTTGTCTTCTTCCTCTTCTTCTTCTCCTTCTCCTCCTCTTCTTCTTCTCCTCCCCCCTCCTCCTTCTCCTCCTTTCTCAAATTTAATGACTCAATTCCAGTGGCCTGAATATATACGCAAATAATTCATATTAATATTATTTGAGCAACCTTCTAAGCACTTCAAGATTACCAACACCTTTAACTGGATCTAGAAAACATCTGCCAATTATTTAGCCCTTAGTTTAATGTCACATATTGACTTGACAGAAGACCCTGTCTGGTTTTATGCATAACCATTATTAGCAGTGGAGAATGCAATGCAAATAAATTGGGAGGTTTCTGTTTTCTCTGTGCTTCTTCCTCTCACTTTTCCAAGTTAACAGATACTTCACATGTTGCTTGGTGACCCTGGTGTGCAGAGTGTTTAAACAACCATCTCTAATCTGGGAATCAGTACTTCCCATCTTCTCAGCTTCAACCCTCTAAGTTTTCCTGCCAATTATATGGATGTTTCTTAGTATGAGCTAATTGGTATTGTGAATCAGTATTCTGTCCGCTGTTAGTTTGATATTCCATTACAGTGTAATGCACCTCCAAGAAAAACAACTATTTAATTTTGAAGAGTCAAAGTGCCTTTTACAATAGTTCCTCATGACTCGTAGCATTTACTAAGAGGTCTATTGGACCACTGCTACGTATTAGGCTAAACTGCTTTCATTTAAGGTGCAGATTAAGAAAGGGGGAAGAAACTGCTTGCTCTCTCTCTCTCTCTCTCTCTCTCTCTCTCTCTCTCTCTCTCTCTCTCTCTCTCTCTCTCCAACTTAATAAGGTTCGCTTCTCATCCAAGAAGCTTCTTCACCTCTGACTGGATCAGTGGTGGGATTCCATTTTTTTTACTACCGGTTCTGTGGGCGTGGCTTGGTGGGCGTGACAGGAGAAGGATACTGTAAAATCTCCAGTCAGAGGTGGTATTTGCCAGTTCTCTGAACTACTCAACATTTCCACACCCAGTTCTCCAGAACTGATCAGAACCTGCTGAATGCCACCTCTGGACTGGATGGTGAGGAATGGAAGGATTTATACGTCTTGTAGACAGCTGGTTATTTGCATCCTTTTAGCGGGTTGTTAAGATCACCTGGAGGTTTATCTGTGTCATCAGGGACATCTGAGTGGGGGAAATGGAAGTGGAGCCTTCTTGGAACTGCTGAAACGACTGTGTTATAGATTGGAGATGGATAGATGTCGTATCTTTTTGTTGAGAGAGGGTTGTTCAGTTTTGACATAGATGTCCTCTTTAACCCCTCTTTCAAACCAGCAATCCTCTCTGTCCAAAATATGGACTTTGTTGTGTCCATATTTTACAAACTGTGCTGTAATTATACAGTAATAAGAAACTGGGATTCCAATTGTGTTAGAGATCTCCAACCTCATGCTGCTTATGAAAATTCAGAAGTTCATTGAGGGAAATTGTTGTCTTTTGTCAGATTGGACAGCCTTTTCATATCTGAAGTCCCCTTTCCATTCTGTGCTTAAACTCATTTTTTCAAACAGGAAATACAGTCGGACGTAGCTTCAAATTGCTCCGGAGCTCGGTTGCCTTTGATTTTAAACATTAAGTCACACAAGATGCTATTTTTCAACTTTGTTTTGCAGGTTTCCATGACAATAAACTTCAATGGGCTTTATTCTAGCCACTGCAAAGAGGCAAGAAAAGTTAGTCATCTGTTACAAATGGGTTCTTTAAAAGCCTGATCTCTGCAATTTAATACCTGCAAATGAGATTGAGGTGGTGTTTTTTTCCTTTCTTAAACATACTACAACTTTTATCTCTTTGATGGTTTGAACAATTAAATGCACAGAATAAAAAGAAGTGGCTGGAAAATTACTTTCAAAGAAGAACAGGAAGTATGAGATCTTACAGGCAGTGCTCGACTTACAATCACTCGTTTAATGGCCATTCGAAGGACTAAAAAAAAGCATCTTATGACAGTTTTTCCCATGACTGTTGCATCATCCCCATGGTCACGTGATCAAAATTCAGACACTTGGCAACTGACCCATATTTATGACTGCTGCAGTGTCCTGGGGTCGTGTGATCACCTTTTGCAGTCTTCTGACCAGCAAAATCAACGGAGAAGCCAGATTCTCTTAGCAACCATGGTATTAACTTAACAATTGCAATGATTCTTTCTGTGTCAACTCAGAAAGCTCAAACTGCCCAAGGAGCTGCTGATGCAGTTCTACAGAAGAATTATTGAGTCTGTCATCTGCACCTCTATAACTGTCTGGTTTGGTTCTGCAACCCAACAGGACAGACACAGACTTCAGAGGATAATTAGGACTGCAGAAAAAAACAATTACTACCAACCTGCCTTCCATCGAGGACCTGTATACTGCACGAGTCAAAAAGAGGGCTGTGAAAATATTTACAGACCCCTCACATCCCGGACATAAACTGTTTCAACTCCTTCCCTCAAAACGATACTATAGAGCCCTGCACACCAGAACAACTAGACACAAGGACAGTTTTTTTTTCCGAAAGCCATCACTCTGCTAAACAAATAATTCCCTCAATACTGTCTAACTATTTACAAAGCCTTCACTACTATTACTATTAATCTTCTCATCACTCCTTATCACCCATCCTTTCCCACTTGGACTGTTTGACTTTGTATGATTTGTATAACTTTGTCGCTTGTATCCTTACGATTTATATGGACTGTTTCCTAGTATGATTTGATTGCTTATTGTACCCTATGACTATCATTAAGTGTTGTACCTGATGATTCTTGACTCTTGACGAATGTATCTTTTCTTTAATGTACACCGAGAGCATTTGCACCAAGACAAATTCCTTGTGTCTCCAATCACATTTGGCCAATAAAAAGAATTCTATACCATCTATTCACTGTGGCGGGAAAGGTTGTAAAATGGAGCAAAACTCACTTAACTACTGTGTTGCTTAGTTGCTTAGCGACAGAAAGTTTGGGTTCCATGACTAGCTGTAAATATACTTTGGTTATGAACTATTCTTCTATTTTGGTAAAGGTAGCCCTCAACTTGTAACCGAAGTTTAAAGTGATGACGGAATCCCCCCAAAAGAACTTGCAATCTATTTTTGAAGTTCTGCTGTTGCCCCTCCCCCATTGTCACATGACCACGTACTGGCTGTTCAACAACCAACCCACATTAATGGTGTTTACAGAGTCCTGCAGTCCTGTGATCATGATTTATGACGGTTTTTGCAGGAAGTTGGAATTTATTTCCAGTTTCCAGCGAAACCCCACCCACAGCAAACAGTGGGTATGCTAAACAACCACAGTGTTTGCTTATTGTCTGCTACAAAAAAAAACCAGAGTAAAAACATAGTAAAACACATACAGTGAGCCAATAGGAAAGCATCACATAAACACAACTCACAGAACAGCCCAAAGCATGTATTCCAGTAGAGCAGGGGATGTCAAACTCAAGGCCCCGGGGGCCAGATCCGGCCAATGGGGTGCTTAGATCTGGCCCACAGGGCTGCCCTGGAAACAGTGATGGACTGGCTCATGTGCCTCTGACTGCAAAAATGGCATTCAGGAGGGCTGCGTGAGACCCTCTTGAGGTCCAATTTTCGCTGGCAAAGGGTTGCAGGTGGCCACTGCAGCTGAAAACGAAGCTCGGGAGCCCGTTTTTGCTGGCAGAGTGCTCATGCCACCACAGGTGCCTCCCTGAAATGAGTGATGACATGCTGGCCATGCCCACCCTGGCCCCACTCACCCCGGCCACCCCAAGGTTTGACACCTCTGCAGTAGAGAGCAATTCCCTGAAGATGGACTCCACTCCAGCATGAGTCCGAAAGCTTGGAAGGGTAAAACTCTGGTCCCGGTCTCGATCTCATAATAAAATGGGATCCAGTCACATAGTGACCCTCTTTATGAATGCCATGACTTGCAACCCTAATCGCCAGGTTCAATAATGCTAGGTGGGCTGTAAGCATAGATAGGATCCAGGTGGGAATATAAAAGGAGCTGCCACAAAGAAGATGGGGTCAACCCAGGGGTGGGATTCTACCAGTTTGCACCTATTCACTAGAACCAGTTGTTAACATTCTAAGCAGTTCGGAGAACTAGTTGTTAGAAGAAATTACTGGCCTAATCCTGTAAGGAAGGCAGGAAGGAAACATTCTGGTGTTGCTTACAGAAACTGCCTCTCCATTAACCCTTATTACATTCTTGGCAGGACTAGACTTCCTGTCTCAGGAACTTCTCTGGAGTTTTTTTCCCCTCCTTTGCTGGTACTTTGCTTGTGTGGAGTGACCATTCAAAGTTACAATGGCACTGAAAAAAGTGACTTATGACCATTTTTCACACTTACGACTGTTGCAGCATCCCCACAGTCATGAGAAGCCAGGCAAGGAGATGCGTGCCTCAATGTGAGTGATATTGAGTTGGCCACACCCAGCCAATAACATGACCACCAAGCCATGTCCACCCAGTCACATGACCACCAAGCCATGCCCACCACCTAAGCCACGCCCACCACCTAAGCCACGCCCACAGAACCGGTTGTTAAAAAATTTGAATCCCACCCCTGGGTCGACCTATTTTCCAAAGCAACTGAAGGCAGGACAAGAAGCAACGGATGGAAACTAATCAAGGAGAGAAGCAACCTGGAACTAAGGAGGAATTTCCTGACAGTGAGAACAATTAATCAGTGGAACTACTTGCCTCCAGAGGTTGTGAATGCTCCAACACTGAAAGTTTTTTAAAAGATGTTGGATAACCATTTGTCTGAAGTAGTATAGAGTTTTCTGCTTGAGCAAGAGGTTGGGCTAGAACAAGGGCCCCCAACCCCTTGGTCCATGTTCTGACCAAGGCTTCCTAGACCATAATTACACACACGCTTATTTTAAAAACAAGTTTTGTTTTATTGCAATGCGGGGAATTGTTTTCATTCCCAGCTGGTAATGAATCTCAAACAGTCCCTCGAGATAAGCACCCACCTTTCTTTTCTGTGAAGTGCTGCCAATAACAGAAGTGTCAAATGAACTAGAAAAAAAACCAACCGAAGTACAAAGAGCTTCAAGAATGAATCTGAACCAAATGAACAACTTTGCTTCCCGCAAAGGTTTTCATCATCTTGGCCTGACTTTTATCCCTTATGGGAGGGGCAATCACCTCCCAGGCTTATTCCTGAGGTGCCCCTTTTGTTTCAGCTGCTCTTCTAGCAGCTCTGCACATACGCGCACTGGGAACAGGCTCCCCTGGCTCCTCTGCCTCGCTGCTGCCAGACTCCGGAGACTCTAGTGTCAGCACCCCACTCCCAGATGGTCCTGGCCCCATCTCTGCATTGGACGCAGGACTCTCATCCGAGTCCTCTCCAGACTCCCTGACTGGTCCCCTTTCTTCCCCACTGTCCGATTCTGCTGCTGTCTGCACAGGCTGCCGGCAAACCACAACAGTCCATGGATGAGCACTGCTCCACAGCATGCCAGAAACTGGTCCATGCAAACAAGTGAAGCCCCATCCATGGGATTCAGGTAGCATGAGAAACCATGTCCCCTCTGAAAGTCTGTAGAGATTCTCAGTCATCCAGGTCATGGTTATCCCAAAGGTGCTTTTTCAGGAGGTAACTGGTTCTTGGTTGTTATTGTTGTTGTTGTTGGAATGGTGTGGGAGTTAGGAATGCATTTCCAGAGGAATAATTGAAGACTACGGGAACCAAGAGCACTACTCAGGTGACCCTGAAGACACAGATAAACCTCCAAGTGCTTCAACGACCTTCTAAAAGGATGCAAATGTCTGGAAGGAATATAAATCCTTCCATTCCCCATTATCCTGTCAGAGCTGAAGAAGCTTCTTGGATGAGAAGCGAAACATCTTCAAAAGAAAAAAGAAAAAAGTCCAGTTGCCTCCTGAAAAAGCATTTTTGGGACATGTCCCCTCTGGTCCATGGGAAAAAGGCCTCTCTCCACAGAACCAGTCCCTGGTGCCCAAAAGGTGGAGGACCATTGGATTAGAAAACCTCCAAGATCCCTTCCAACTCTGTTATTCTGTTTTTGAGTGGCAACCAGTCTAGGAAAAGGCTAGGCACACCTCAAAAGGGTGACGTGTGACTTCTTGTAGGATTTAGAAATCACCAAAGTGATATAGACATGTTTCCTTCTCTCTCTGAAAAAGAGTTTCAAAAAAAGCTGAGCTAATTTATCTCGCAACGTGTGCTTTTGCACTCTGCAGCTCCCGCCGTAATGACTAAAGGCTCTGACAGGTTTAGCGGAATATGATTATTACCAAAGCTATTATAAAAAGTTCCAATATTCATATTATGCTGTCAAAGTCCCAACTGAGACAGCAGCAGAACAGCAGCCCAATTAAATGGCTGCTCGGTTCAGGATAGGGAGACATAGAAAGAAAAATGTAAAACCAATAAAAAAAAATTATCTCCCTGCCCCAATATAGGAACAGGGTCTTCAAGGATACCATTTGGTATCTGGACTTGGAGGTCCACGGAGATTAAGTGAGGTATGTTTAGCTCTCAGTCTCCAATTGGCAAGATAAACCAGTGGTATCCCAATGTAATGTAAAATGTATTATTTATTATGGTTATTTTAATTTCTGCAAAGTGCTTAGAATCCACTAGATTGAGGCAGCGGATAAAATGGCACCAATAAACAAACCAATAAACATTATGTTTGGACCACAACACAATCGATTGAACAATGTCCAAGCTTGGTTCTTTGAATCTGGAAGCCAAAGGAGCTGAAACTCAAACAGGGCAGCTATAGTATCAGATGTATGGAATACTATAGGTAAGGGATGCGGGAGGAAATGGCAGTTTTATGACTGGGGACTTCTATTCCCAGAATTCCTGAGCCAGTCATGCTGGCTCAGGAATTCTGGGAGTTGAAATCCACAAGTCATAAAGGGCCCATCGTTCTCCACCTCTGTTATAGGTGGAGGACATCAATATTATAGAATAATTAATTCATTTCAAGGAGCTTTACACTTCTATACAGATTGTCTATAATACTACCCAGAGCACCTGCTCCTCCTATTTATTATGAATATTTTTATATTTACAACAGCACTGTGAAGTGGTAACTGGCCTACATTTATCTCAAAAGGTTCGATTAAGGTGAGGATGAAATTTTGAATGTGAATATTTAAACACAAGGATTGTATTCGCTTTTTTGGCTGCTGCCACACATTGCTGACTCATGTTCAAGTGCTCTTCTACTAGGATTGCCTCTAAAGTGCCTTCCAGTTCTTATAATTCTCCCAAGAAACAATCTCCAAAATTTCATGGATTGCTTCCTACTAGCAATTCTGTATGTTCACATTTCATCCCTGAGGTTTAGAGAAAAACAATAGGCTAAAAAAAAATGTATTTTTGCAGCCATAAGATATAAACAGTAAACAATGTAACAACAAAATGAAAGTAAAATAAAAATATTCTTTCTAGCCCATTTCTGTCCTTTTAATTTATTCCATTAGAGCCCTTTTGAGCCCGAGGGCTATATAAATCCAAGCAGGTTTTTCTCCCCCAATGGGGCACAAACTTCTATATTTGAATCATATCCTATTTGGGCTCCATTAGACTTTCACCCTAGGCAAAGATGTTAACTTAAAGTAGTGGAAGATGTAGTCCTATAAAATGTGCCAACACCTGGTTTCATCAGGCAAGGAATGACAGGAGACAAAATGAGATTTCCAGAATGAGCAAAAACTAGGGAAAGGAAAGGTCACGATTTAACTACTCGCCTAATCTGTACTTGTTTTTCCCGCCTTACTTTTCTCCACATTAAATTTCATGTTGTGGGCTAGGGCCCATTGTTCAAGTCTGTTGAGATCTTCTTAGATCCTGAGCTTGCCTAATTGCTCATTGCTAACCATCTTTTTGCATATGAAAGGGGAGAAAGTACTGTGTAATTTTGTCCTTTGCGTCAGGGAGCAAAACTCTGATAGCCCAACTCAAATGAGAAGGTTGGAAGTTGGCAAGGGAAGCATCTGAAAAGCGTGAGGTTGATGAAAATTGCAAGAATCTATTCTAGTTTTGCCCATCCGGCCTCGTTCAAATTGCTTCTAGCTTGGGATAAAAGTTAGCCTCAAAGGTTGGATGCCTGCTGTTGGATGCCTGCTATTTCTGTATCAGAATTAGAATTAGAATTCTTTTTAATTGGCCAAATGTGATTAGACACACAAGGAATTTGTCTTGGTGCAAATGCTCTCAGTATACATAAAAGAAAAGATACATTCATCAAGAGTCAAGAATCATAAGGTACAATACTTAATAATAGTCATAGGGTACAATAAGCAATCAAATCATACTAGGAAAGAGTCAGTGTAAATTGTTAGGATACAAGCGACAAAGTTACAGTCATACAGTCACAAGTGAGAGGGGATGGGTGATAAGGAGTGATGAGAAGATTAATAGTAATAGTAGTGCAGACTTTGTAAATAGTTGGACAGTGTTGAGGGAATTATTTGTTTAGCAGAGTGATGGCATTCAGGGAAAAAACTGTCCTTGTGTCTAGTTGTTCTGGTGTGCAGTGCTTTATAGCATCATTTTAATGAAAGGCTTTGAAACAGTTTATGTCCTGGATGTGAGGGGTCTGTAGATATTTTCACAGCCCTCTTTTTGACTCGTGCAGTATACAGGTCCTCGATGGAAGGCAGATTGGTAATAATTATTCTTTCTGCAGTCCTAATTATCCTCTGAAATCTGTGTCTGTCCTGTTGGGTTGCAGAACCAAACCAGACAGTTATAGAGGTTCAGATGATAGACTCAATAAAACGTGGGTTAAAAACGTGAGCTTGCTCCAAAATAAACAACTTCTAATTCCAAGGAAATAGAGAGGATGCAAATCTCAGAGAACAGCGAGTAGGAAGCAAGGCAAGCCAAGACCTTCATGTCTGTTGACCCCGACGTTGATTGGCAACATTTTGTGTAGCTATTGATAGATTTCAAGCAAGAAATTTCAGGAAGGAAAGAAGGAAGTTGACTTGACCTTTGGATGGCCCATTATGCTAAGCCAAGTTATGGGTTGCTTATCTGGTTTCCCCTTAATATCTTTGGGTGGTTTTTTCCCCCAAGTCAGCAACTGCCTAGACAATTTCCTGCAGTTTTCCTGCAGTTTTCCTGGCAAGATTTTTCAGAATTTTTCATTGCCTCCTTCTTAGGGCTGAGAGCGGGTGACTGGCCCAAAGTCACTGAGATGGGTTTGCGTGCCTAAGGAGTGACTAATGTCCTGTGTGACATTAATTTGATTCTACATGTCACTGGTTCTAAAAAGCATTAAATCCAATTCATTTAATAAATCATGGTTTGGAACAATGAGCCTATTATATATACACTATGTGGGAACTGCTGTCAAGGAATAAGAGAAAGGGGATATTTTGCCCACCAACCCCACCCCAGGCAGAAAACCCTGGTCGGACTGTAGTAAATATAATTCCCCTTGAAAGAGCTCTGAAGTTTGTGGATGTACCATTGTCATGGTGGACAAATGATCTACCTTGGCTGTGGGGATTAATTAGGGATTATAAAGCCATTTACAGAGCAAAAGACTTTAAAAATTATAATTAGCTGTGTTTAATATCCATAAATGAAAATATGGAGGATCTGAAAGTAAGGTAGAACTAAGAATGTTTGACACCTCTCCCCCACTTTTCCTCCAAAGAAACTAAAGAAAATATAAAACACAAAAAGAATTAGATGTTGCCTTTTCGCTATCTCTAGGCTCCCCTTGTTGGGGCTCCATATGTTTTCATTTTTATGTTAATTTTCTTTTCATTCATGTTGCTGCCTCAAGCTGTGCACATTTGCAAGAAGTTCTGGTACCCAGAGGCCGAAATCTTTGCAGCCGGTAATACTATTAAAATTCAAATCTTTCTGCTTGCTATTTTCCCTCTTCCTTGCCCCAGGTGTTTTGATATGGATTTTCAAAACTCAGTTGGAATAGCTCAGCTGTAAGATCAGAGGCTATAAATCCGGAACCTTTGGTCCTTGGTTATTTGCTGAATATTTCGAGCAAACCTAGTATGTGTTACAGCAAACAGTAAGAGGAACCATTGTTTAAGAACTCAACAGTGGGAATGTTGCCAACTCAATAATGGAGAATATTTGTAACTCAGGTTTGAAATGAGGGATCCTTGGTGCTTTCTGAGCTTGGTTGTTTTCTTACAGATGTTTCATTACCCAAACTAAGTAATGTCATCAGTGCTAGATGTTACCTAGTTTGGGTAATGAAACATCTGCAAGGAAACAACTACCCCTTATGTAGCCAGCTGTCGGTGAGAAAGGAGTAAAGGAGTTGCCCCTCTTAATGTTAAAAGAAATACCCATCTGGTTCAGTTCCTAGCTGGGAGAAAGGCACTGGAAACAAAATAGAGTCTGGAGGCTGATTGGAAAGAGGGCCCACTTATTGATGAAGCAGAACCACCAAGCACATGTGATTCTGGGTAGCTGACCACATGGAGTTGAGATTGAGGGGTTTTTCTCTTGGGTTTTGCACTTGAGCTTCCTGTTCCTGCGCAAGAACATGTATTCTATTGGCTGTTGCCAGATTCCCATGGGGCCATGTGGGGCTATGTTTGTCGGAGCTAAGTTTGGTTGAAGTTTGCTGGGGTGAGATGATGCAATGAAAGAGCTTTTGTTCTGAAAGGTTATTGGGCAATTCCTATTATGGCTGAGGGCTAATTCTACCTTTGTTCAGACCTTGCTGCAGGGATTTTTTTTGCCTACGAATAGAGCTAGCTATCTCTCTATCTCTTAAGTGCTGGCATCTGCTGTGGGGTATTAAGGAAGGTGGAGGCTGCTTTCCAAGAGCATGTTTCTCCATTTCTCATCCAGGGAAATATAATATTCTGCCTTTTTAATATTTCTCAAAATGTTTCATTCTTCTAGGAGAGGGGTGGGTGCTCACTTTCTTCAGTAAGTTTATTTTACTTCTCAGACTCAAACTGTGTGAAAGATGCCACCTGCATTGGCCCAGGGCAGGGATCACATCTTCTCTTGAAGAGAAAAGGGGGAAAATCTCTAAGCAGGCTGGCTTCATATGGTTATGTACCTTCCATATGGAATCCTATCCAAGACAAATTGATGTGAGGTTACTCAAAAGTAAATTGAATGCATTTCAGTCACACAGATGGTAGCCTTAAACCGATTTAAGAGTACTTAAGAGTACTTACTAAAGTCCAGTAAGTCAGTTTGAATGCAATGATGTCCAGTTTGAGAATAGAATAGGAAAGGAAAGGAAAGGAAAGGGAAGGGTAAGGGAGGGGAGGAGAGGAGAGGGAGAGAAGAGAAGAGAAGAGAAGAGAAGAGAAGAGAAGAGAAGAGAAGAGAAGACAAGAGAAGACAAGAGAAGAGAAATCTACCAGGAATGCAACAGTAGTTTCGTTGGATTAGAATTAGAATTATTAGAATTAGATATGGGATGGGACGGGACAGAATAGGGTATGGAATAGAATAGAATAAGATAAGATGTAGAGAGGAGCATGGGTCCCCAACTCCTGGGCTGCAGCCCACTACTGGACTGCTGCCTGTTCAAAACCAGGCCGCAGGAGAAATGGGCAAGTGCTCACACATGAAGTTCCACTCATGCTAGCAGTGGGCCAACACATTCACATGTGCAAAGCATTAAAATTGCACTTGCACAAATGAAGCTACATATGTAAGCACAAGCACCTTCCACTTGCACAGGAATGCAAGCACCCTCTTGCTCACATGTGAAGCTCCGTTTGTGTGAGTGGAGGGCATTTGTGCTTACACACATAGCTTCACTTGCGCCTGCCACTCAAATCCCCACCCGCTACGAGCTGGGCCAGGCTGTCAAGCTGGAAAGATTGGGGACCTTTGGAGTAAAGTAAAGTAGAGTAGAGTACAATAGAACAGAATAGCATAGAGGAGACCAGAATAGCAGAGAGGAGAGGAAAGGAGAGGAGAGGAGAATAGTGGAGAGGAGAATAGCGGAGTGTAGTTTTCAAAAATATACCAAAATGGCAAAAAAAAAAAAAAAACAAACCCAGCAAATAACTGAACGAATCTACCATGGTGGGATTTCTACTTAAGGTGGGAAAATTGTTGGAGAAATTTTAAGATGCACAAATGCTAGTAGAAAGGTAATATGTAGAAGCAAAAGGTCCCCGACAATAGATCATGTTGTCATAATGAAAACAATGTGACTTATTTCTGCCCTTAATGATTTGTGTCATTAAAAATCCCGTTTGCGTGATGATGTCATCACACCTATCACTTGGACATTGATTTGTTCCATGGCTACAATGGTTATGTGACTGGTTTTTAAAAAGTGAACATTTATTGAAAGAAGCCAAAATGGCAGTGCATAAGAACATGCTTCTGCTCACTTTGCTACAAAAAGAGAGAGGGAGTTGGTATGTCAGAAAAGAGAAATCAAATGCACCAGGAAGGTGGCATGTCTAAGCAAAAGGAGATCCAGTCAAGAAAGAATGGATGGTAAATAATGTGGATTGAAAAGGAAAAGGGAGTGTCTGGTATGAGAAGTCCAGAACTGGGCTTCAAAAACTTTAGCAAGGGGTTTTCTGCAGGGCTGGGATTCAAATTTTTTAACAACCGGTTCTGTGGGTGTGTCTTAGGTGGTGAGCGTGGCTTGGTGGTCATGTGACTGGGTGGACATGGCTTGGTGGTCATGTGACTGGGTGGACATGGCTTGGTGGTCATGTGACTGAGTGGACATGGCTTGGTGGTCATGTTATTGGCTGGGTGTGGCCAACTCAATATCACTCACATCGAGGCATGCATCTCCTCACCTGGCCTCTCATGACTGTAGGGATGCTCCAACAGTCGTAAGTGTGAAAAATGGTCATAAGTCACTTTTTTCAGTGCCATTGTAACTTTGAATGGTTGCTCCACACAAGCAAAGTGCCAGCAAAGGAGGGGGAAAACTCCAGAGAAGTTCCTGAGACAGGAAGTCTAGTCCTGCGAAGAATGTAATAAGGGTTAATGGAGAGGCAGTTTCTGTAAGCAACACCAGAATGTTTCCTTCCTGTCTTCCTTACAGGATTAGGCCAGTAATTTCTTCTAACAACCGGTTCTCTGAACTGTTTAGAATGTTAACAACTGGTTCTAGCGAATAGGTACGAACTGATAGAATCCCACCCCTGGTTTTCTGCCCGGTTGCTGGGTAAGCGTAAACATGGAAGGCATGGCCTAGTCGGCCTCCTGCATCATGGTGGGGGGTTGCTCTCCCCGGGCTCCGGAGGTTTTCCTCGAGCCTCTGGGAAGACGAAAATGGCCTCCCCAGGCTCCAGAGGCTCTCTGGAAGCTGGAAACAGGCCCATTTCCGGCCTTCCTGAACTTCCGGGAGGCCCATTTTTCACCCTCCCTGAGCCTTCGTGCATGCCCTGCACTTACCTGCATCCCAAACGGGCTGGGTGAGGACTCCTGGGAGGGGAGGGGAGAGGTGGGCGGGACCAGACAGGAGTTGGATTTGGGGTTCTCCAAACTGCATAGAATCTTATCTAGGGGATCTCCCAAATCCCTGTGAACCCCCAGCAGCCCTTCCCCCTGGAGAAATCCTTTGAGTTGGTTTTGTCATATATAGGCGGAATTGCCAAACACAGACAGGATGGGGAAAATAATCCACTTAAGAGAAAGGAAAGTCTGAGAAAAATGAGCAGGAGAAATGGTTGAGATTCTTGAACAGAGAGAAATGAGTCAGCACGTTTGGCTGCTTCACAGCTCACCCCTAACTTCAGATCATGCACAGAGCATCATCAGCAATGCTACTTCCTTATCTCTAAAACTGCGGAGCCTGGTTCCCCCTCCCCCCCCCCCCAAAAAAAAGGAAAGAAGAAAGAAATTCCCTGTTTTTCTTCAAGGTTTTGCATTGGTGTTTTCTGAGTTTTTTTTCTCTGTGGCTGCACCAAATATTACAGGGATTTATTAATTTACGAGAGTTTGGGAGAGGGAGGTGAGGAAGGAGAAAGAGGAAAAGATAGCAGGAGGAGGAGGAGGAAAGGAAGGAAGGAAGGAAAGAAAGAAGAAAGGAAAGAGGGAAGGAAAGAAGCAAGGGTAGAAAGTTACCACCTATCCCTCTCCTATAAGAATGAAATATTTTAGGAAATATTAAAAAGACAGAATATATATTTCCCTAAAGGGAGAAATATGCTCTTGGAGACGGAAAGCAGTCCCACCTTTCTTAATAGTCCTCAGCAGATGTCAGCACTTAAGAGATAAAGAGATATAGCTCTATTCATAGGCAAAAATTCCCTGTAGCAAGGTCTGAACAAAGGTAGGATTAGCCCTCAGCCACAATAGGAATTTCCCAACAAGCCCCTTCATTGCATCAGTCAAACTTCAACCAAACTTAGCTCAGACAAACTCCTAGGATTTGTACATGGCCCCATGGGAGTCTGACAACAGCCAATAGAACACATGTTCTTGCACAGGAACAGGAAGTTCAAGTGCAAAGCCCAAGAGAAGGTATAAATACCACCCCCCCACTTTCAATTCCATGTGGTCAGCTACCCAGAACCACATGTGGTTCTGCTTCATCATTAAACCATCTTTTGAATCAGCCTCCATGTTTCCATTGTCTTTCTCCCGGCTTAACACTGAAACAGATGGATATTTTTTCTCACGGAAGGAGGGAAGGAAGGGAGGGAGGGAGGGAGGGAGGGAGGGGAAAGAGAGAGAGAGAGAGAAAGAAAGAAAGAAAGAAAGAAAGAGAGAGAGAGAGAGAGAGGAGGGAAGGAAGGAAGGAAGGAAGGAAGGAAGGAAGGAAGGAAGGAAGGAAGGAAGGGAAAGGAAAGAAAGAAAGAAAGAAAGAAAGAAAGAAAGAAAGAAAGAAAGAAAGAAAGAAAGAAAGAAAGAAAGAAAGAAAGAAAGAAAGAAAGAAAGAAAGAAAGAAAGAAAAAGAAAGAAAGAAAGAAAGAAAGAAAGAAAGAAAGAAAGAAAGAAAGAAAGAAAGAAGAGAATTATTTCCCTCAAGGGACGGTAAGCTTCCTTCTACTGGGTGTCTTCTGCTGTAAAATGCAAAGCCATGTATCAGAGAGGTTTTAATTTAGATTTGCTTTGGCCTTAATGATCTTAATGGCTCATTTTGTATAAAACAGGAGACCAAGCCAAGAAAAGAAAACTTGCATGCGCATAAAATAAAACTTGAAGTCTTAATGATTAGCATAAAATGACAGCCTTTCATAACATCTCCCAGAGATAGACAGTGCAATTTGCAGTTGAGACGGCCAGCGGCATCAATAGGCCTTTGCTCTTTTTTAAATGAGATTTTGACAACAAAACTAATAACCACAGTAAAAGCTTGCAGCTGAGCAACCAAGTTTACTGTTGAAAGTATTACAATTGTTTTCTGTCTGTTAAGTTATAGCTAAAAACATTCAGCTTTCAAGTTAATAAGCACTTAAAGCAAAGATTGGAAACAAATATGTCATATTTGGTCCCCAATCATAGATTATGAGGTGATTGATATCTATATCATAATCTATAGATTGTGGCTGACTTTGAGTCTTAGGCCAACTTACCTCCCTGTTGTGGAGAAAATAAGAGGAGGAAGGATTACTAGCTAGGTTCGCTACCTTAAATCATAAAGATAATAAAGGTGAAAATATAAACAAATAAACGCTCATAGTAAGATGGAGGTGGTCTATTTCCATTTGAGGTGGAAATTGAGATTGCCATTCCTTCTTCACAAGAAAGTCCACAATAACCTCTTTGATTCTTCTTATTTTGGCTTTTGAAAATGTCAGTGTCGTACCTTACCAAAAAGGTGTTAAGGATGTTGTAGGTACTTCAGGTACTCTAATGCAGGGGTGTCCAACCTTGGCAACTTTAAGACTTGTGGACTTCAACTCCCAGAATTCCTCAGCCAGCAAAGCTTAAAGTTGCCAAGGTTGGACACCCCTGCTCTAATGGTTTCTCTTAAAATCATTTATCTGGATACCTAAAGGTCATGTCAAAATCATTGTATGTATCCAACAGTACAACACCACTGTGGCCCCTTGTACTGTCTACAGCCCGAGTACATATATTATATTAAATCATTTTTCACTTAGGCTAGAGGTAGGTATTCAGCAGGTTCTGGCCAGTTCTGGAGAACCGGTAGCGGAAATTTTGAGTAGTTCGGAGAACCGGCAAATACCACCTCTGACTGGCCCTGCCCCCATCTATTCTCTTTCTCCCGAGTCCCAGCTGACCGGCTGGGTCTTCTTTGGTTGCCCTGCAGAGAAGAACGGAGCTGGAAAGCAGGTTAGTGGGGTGGGGAGGGAATGGGATTTTGCAGTAACCTTCCTGCTAGAGTTTTAGGGGGTGTTTTTTAGTTTATTTTATTGTCATTGCACCTTGTACAACGAAATCAAACACCATCTTCAGTGCACATCATGACCATGAAAATAAACACAAACACACATACTTCACACTCCACACATTGAACCGAAAACCCCCAGCACCGCACCAACACTGCACTATACAGTAGAATTCAAAAGAGCTACTGGCTTGGGATGGTCATCTGAGTGGGCAGGGAATGGGGATTTTACAGTATCCTTCCCCTGCCACGCCCACCAAGCCACGTCCACAGAACTGATAGTAAAAAAATTTGAATCCCACCACTGACTTAGGCATAATTTATTGAACACATTATAGTTGATCAAACCCAGAAACATGCTCAGCCCAAACCATATAATGAATTCTTGGTTATATGTGTGTGTTTGTGCCTTCAAGTTCTCCAGTGTGAAGTTCTCCAAAGATCTTCTTCTGGTCCTCTGATTCCACTTTCTGGATCATATTGGGGGATCCAGAGTTTCTTTTTTTTAAGTCAAGTTTTTTTTTTATTTAAATAGAAATATTTTGACTACAATGAGCATCTCATTTTACAGAAGAAGAAGAAGAAGAAGAAGAAGAAGAAGAAGAAGAAGAAGAAGAAGAAGAAGAAGAAGAAGAAGAAGAAGAAGAAGAAGAAGAAGAAGAAGAAGAAGAAGAAGAAGAAGAAGAAGAAGAAGAAGAAGAAGAAGAAGAAGAAGAAGAAACATATAATAATAATACATATAATAATTATAACCATATTAATATTTATATTAGCTTATTTATGATCGTATTGATTCTATTAGCATACTTATAATTATAAAACAACGTTCATGTTTTACTTACGCATAACAATGCTCTTTCTTCATCTAATTTCTACCTCTTAGCTCTAACCATTGATAAAACCTATTCCACGTTAAATAGTACCCTGTATCTCCTTTCTCTTTTAGTTTCAATGACAATCTATCCATCTCTGCACAGTCCTATATTTTCTGAATTATATTCTCATCTGGTGGAGATTCAGAATTTCTAAACTACACCCCAATGCTTTTGTTTCAGGGTCCCTTGTGGGACAACACCCAACAAAGTCACAATATGGGGTGGGACTACAGCAGATGGAAGTGGCAGTCCTGCCATCTCAGACAATAAGTCCCATTGGACCATTATGGATCCAGAAAGTAGACAAACGTGCTTTCTCCCCATCCAGGTTAGACACACGGCACTCAAAGCAAGCTGAGCTATCATGGCATACCATGTGAAAAATTCCTCTCCTTACCCGACAGTAAATATACAACAACAACCAAAACATGGACTGGACTTTCATGAAACCCAACATCTAATGGAAAAGCCATTCCTGTTTATAGCTATTCTTTTAAATTATGAATTGCCCTAAGTGCATTGGCAGTCAAGCATTGTATAAAAGTAGGGTGAGGGCTCTTTTAAGCTGAGGTATGCATTCCCTTAGGTCACATATCTGTAATGGGCAGGATCAAAGCCAAAGGTGGATGATCTACCAATTAAATATGTGCAGTGGGATTGAGGAGAATCCCTCTCCTATCGCAGTATTAGCCTAAGAAAAAGCAAGGCAGCAAGAATCTGCATAGCTAATGCACATTCTGCTAATGCCCAGCAAACATTAGTGCTTTGTGGTTGGCAATTGCATCCCATTTATGCTAGTAGGATTTGCACAGCAAAAAGTCCAATGGATTATCACAAAGCACTACCGTGTTCCCCCCAAAATACAACCTACTCTGAAAGTAAGTCCTAGCTTGATTTTTACATGTGCAGCCAATATAAGCCCTACCCCAAAAATAAGCCCCAATTAAGACCCCACTCCCGGGTACACTGGTAAAAATTAAGCTAGGACTTACTTTCAGGGTAGGTCATATTTAAGCTAGGGTGGGAATGGGGGATGGAGCTGCCCTAGTACTTACCTCGTGACACATCTGGCCCAGGGCTGCGGATTTGACAGCCTTGTTCTAGTCTATCTATTGCAGGATGAAGGTCTGTTCCACAGGTTTCCAACCAACCAACCAACCAACCAACCAACCAACCAACCAACCAATCTCTCTCTCTCTCTCTCTCTCTCTCTCTCTCTCACACACACACACACACACACACACACACACACACACACAAATATAGAATGATTTGAATTTACAAATTATAGAATGAATAGAATTTACAAGCTTTAAGAAACTAAAAAATCTCCTCTAGATGTCTTAGTAAAAATAAACTAAATCAGACAGGACACCCACTAACATGGATAATTCAATTTTATACACTGTATAAAGCTTGCCTATAGTTTCCCATAATTGCTTATGTGCTGTAATGCTGTTCGTGCTAGGATATGAACACAGATTTTAGTCTTAATTTCTGCAAATGCTTTTTTTAGACACTTAACCATTATTAATGAATACCGCCAACCAAAATCCTTTATCAATGTTTAATAAACATAGCTTCCAATAAGAATCCCAAATTTTATGGATTGCATTTTTAAAGCTACAATAAATTGCTGATGTCTTCAAACTCTCTCTTTAAATATGCATGATGCAAAACAGTTTAAAGGAGGAATAATTTCTCTCTTCTGAAACAAATATGCTCACATGTATTAGGGCTTGTTCCCTCAATACTTTCCAAAACAACACATTTCTTCACCCACTCATCGTACCAAGAACATTTCTTGTCATTTGGCTCAGTAATTCGCCGCGGTGTCACAGAGGTGGTGAAAAGCTCACTTAAAAAATTAATAATTTCTAGCATGGACAGCTTGCTCAAAATTCAAAATGCCCAAATATCTTTATTAGGTTAACTGAAAGAACATGATAAACAAACAGCTTGCCTTCAGAAGTTGTGGGTGTTCCAGCAATGGAGGCCTTTCAGAAGAGCCTGGACAACCATTTGTCTGAAATGGTATTGGGCAAAGGGTTGGACTAGAAGACCTTCAAGGTCCCTTCCAACTGTATTATTCTATATTCTGTAAGCTTTGGGGTTCTCTGACCACAGGTAGAGTACTGCATCCAGTTTTGGTCACCACACTGTAAAAACGATGTTGAGACTCCTAGAGTGCAGAGAAGAGCAACCAAGATGATATGGGGACTGGAGACTAAAACAGTTGCAGGAATTGAGAATGGCTAGTCTAGTGAAGAGAAGGACCAGGGAAGACATGATGGCAGTTTTCCAATATTTGAGGGGCTGCCACAGAGAGAGGAGGGAGTCAAGCTATTTTCCAAAGCACCTGAAGGCCAGACAAGGAATAATGGATGGAAACTGATCAAGGAGAGATTCAATCTAGAAATAAGGAGAGATTTTCTGACAATGAGAGCAGTCAACCCATGGAACAGAAGTTGCCTTCAGAAGTTGTGGGAGCTTCATCACTGGAAGCGTTCAAGAAGAGACTGGACTGCCATCTGTCAAAAATGGTGTAGGTCTTATAGGTCTCCTGCTTGGGCAGGGGGTTGGACTAGATGACCTTCCAATTCTGTTAATCTGTGCTCTGTTAACCTATGATCCATCGGGTCCGTTTTTGTCAATAATTACTTAATCTAAAAAGCAGAACAGGACAATGACGGGCAAGTTAAAAAAAAAAAACAGTGGGAGGAGGAGCAATTTCTTACTTTCTGCCCACTTCTCCCATTGACTTTGCTTGCAGGAAGCTGGAAGGGAGCATAAGATCCTGTGCAGTGGCCACAATTTTGCAAATATAATTAGCTGGGAGATCCTTGAAATTTCAATTCCATGGGAGTAACAGGTTCTGGATTTTGTACACATTCTTTCAGTCAGCACATGTAAGGTCCTTGGATTCAAAAACTGTTGCCCTGAGATGTACTGTTCCAGCTAATTGAAGGTTACAAACAGACGTATTTAAGTAGTATATAGCTGTTATCTCCAGCCTGCATGATGACCAGAGGTGGGTATTCAGCAGATTCTGACCAGTTCTGGAGAACCGGTAGCGGAAATTTCAAGTAGTTTAGAGAACCAGCAAAAACTACCTCTGACTGCAGATTTTACAGTATCCTTCCCCTGCCAGACCCATAGAACCGGTAGTTAAAAAAAAAATGAATCCCACCACTGATGATGACTTGTTAGGAAGACAGAACCTGCGACAGGGGTCTTCAAACTTGACAGCTTTAAGACTTGTGGACTTCAACTCCCAGAATTCCTCCTCCAGTCATGTTAGCTCAGGAATTCTGGGAGTTGAAGCCCACAAGTCTTAAAGCTGTCAAGTTTGAAGACCCTTGCCTATGACATCCAGTTATTGAGCCTGTAGTCTTAAGCTGTAGCAGAGTCTTAGATCGGGCACTTTCTGTTTTCTAGGGCAGCTCCTGGCCACTTTAAGGCCTCTTCTTTCCCTTCTAAATATTATGAGTCAGAATGGGCAGCACTCCAAACAAGCAAGAAGGAAACAGCCCGTAGGCCACAGGATACGCCCCCCAGCCTTTTCTGTGGCTTCCAAGAATCTTTCAGGATTGCACCACGGCAATCAGTAAGGCGTTTTTGTTTTCTTTCTTTCTTTGCAGAACAGCTGCAAGGGTGACTGTTAAGTTTGGGAAATAATGGAGACCAGACATCTGACCAGTGACTTCAACTCTTTAATAATCGTAAATAGAACAGAACAGAGCAAGGCTATGGGCAACAGCAACCCTTTTATAGGGTTATCTGCTACCTTATTAACCAATGACATGTGCCATAAGTTCAAACTTATAACCAATGAGAAGTGTCCAAATAGTGGCCAATCAGGGACTACTTATGGACCAATCCCTAGTTGTTGTATAAGGGCCAATCAGGTGTGCAGGTTTCCAAACCCTGATTTGCATTTATGTTAGTAACTTTTATTGATTCACAACAGTGACCAACCCCATCTTCTCCAAAGACTTTACCACAATACTGGCCACGTGTGAAGTTTTTTTTTTAAAAAAAATCAGGAAATGTCATAAGTTGCTTATCATGTCATAAGTTGATTATCTGCCATCACAAGGGAGATATTCCTTGGCTGGTGCTACCAGGGTGGATAAAAATCGATGATTTTTTTTAAATAAAAAAAATCAGTTTTTTTAAAAAAATTAAATCAGATTTTTTTTAATTTAAATTGGATTTTTTTTTATTTTTATCAAATTTATTTTAATAAAATGCTTTTGGAGTAAACATCTATCTAAAGATAGTTTCTTATTTGAGATGCATTAATGATTTAGTTTATTCAGCATGAATGGGGCTTAGTTATGTAGCATGAACCTGTATATTCTGCAATATTGGGACTCAACAGCGGGTCAGTGGAGGAGCCGCCACAGGATAGAGATGACAGCTGCTCTTCAAAAATTAGGATTTAAATCAAGTTGATTTAAATCAGGCCTTTTTACTAGTGATTTAAATCAGGATTTAAATCGTGATTTAAATCGATTTAAATCAAATCCACCCTGGGTGCCATTCATGGCCTAGAGATGTTTCTTCTCAACTGCATGGAAGCATTTGCATCAGCAGTTGCTCAATCATGTTTCAACAGCGTGGTTGTCCCTGTAGTCTCTGTTTAAAGACTCCACCAGAAGGAGAATCCACCATATTGTAGGACCTCCTAGTTGGCAATCAGTATAGTCAAGAATTTTCTCTCGATGCTTAGCTTAAATTGACTTCCTTGTATTTTAACCTATTGCTTCTTCTCCTGCTTATCTCCTTCCTTATAAGGAGACAACCCTTCAAATATTTGAAAACTGCTATCTTCATTCCCTTTGCCTTTTCTATAAGTTAAACACACCGTTCCCCACAAAACTTGGTCTTCAGCAGTGGTGGGATTCAAATTTTTTTACTACCGGTTCTGTGGGCATGGCTTGGTGGGCATGGCAGGGGAAAGATACTGTAAAATCTTCAGTCAGAGGTGGTATTTGCCGGTTCTCTGAACCACTCAAAATTTCCAGTACCGGTTCTCCAGAACTGGTCAGAACCTGCTGAATACCACCTCTGGTTTTCAGGCCCCACATCTTCTTGCTAGCTCTCATATGTCTGCTCAACATATGTCTGCTATAATATCTTGCCCGTCAACAACTTCTTCAGCTTCAATCACAATAATACATGGGCAACAACCGATGCAAACTCACGGTAAACCGCTCCAAACTCAATTGCAGAAAATACGACTTCCGCCACAGAGTGGTCAATGCCTGGAACGCCCTACCCGACTCCGTTGTTACAGCCTCAACCCCTCACAGCTTCAACCTCAAACTGTCTACCGTGGACCTCACCGCATTCCTAAGAGGTCCTTAAAGGGGGCGTGAATAAGTGCACCAGCGTGTCTACCGTCCCTGTCTTACTGTCCCTATTTATCTGTATTCACTTCCTTTGTTCCTGTTTATGTTCATACCTATACTTATTATCTTGTACATGTTTGACAAACAAACTAATATGAATTTGCTCCACCTTATTGTTGACCTTTTAAAAGTCTGCTTCTAAGAACCAGGCATCCAAGTGGGTCTGACCTCTGGCACAGGTATGTGTCAGCATTCCAGCAAACCTCCATTCCACCCAATAACTCTGAGGCAGACATCTTCTCAAAAGTTCCTTTTATTTGGATAGTAGCTGGCACATCTGTGGAATCCTGAATCTGAAAGGTTCAGGCTTCCTTGCAAGAAGTAAAAACTACAAATCCATCCCCTGCACCCATCACCACATCACATGGCCCAATCACCATCCGTGTCAGCCTTCAAGATCTTCTACTACTGCTTTGCATCTTTTGGCTGCCATAAGTAACGGGGGGAGGAGAGGGAATATTGTCTGGGAAGAGAGCTGGAGGTGTTACATTCTTGTGTTGTGTAAATGAGGAGTGGGTGGGAGGGAGTATAAATTCTTGCTCTTAGGTTTCTATTTCTCGCTTGGCTTTCTTTTCTCTGCGCAGCTGCAAACCTTTATCAAAATATGCCAAGGTCAATGGACAGAGGCCTCATCACCACCTGAAGATGTCCACATGATCATATTCAGAACTTTTAATTGGAAAAATCTTTTGAACTATGGGGGGTGGGAACAATTCCATATATATCTGATTTGCGCGCCTTATTTCTCAGATTCAGAATTCTACTGATGTTACGACTTCAATTTCAGTAAAAGATATCTTTGCTCTAATCTAGAGTCTAAGTTTTCTTTCTTGAATTTGGAATGGAGCATCACCTGACAATCCGTCCCAAAGTAAGACTTCCTTTTCACTATGCGCAACACGACCTGACCTTGAATCAGCAAAAGAATTTTATTATGTCTAACTAGATATACTCCAATGAATTTCCCCCTTCCACTTTCGCAGACTCAATGGTGGCAGCGTGGGAGCATCGGATCTCAATATGGCTTCCAAAGCTGACAGAATGTGGAGAAATGGCTCCCATCTCTATGGTCCTGTTTATATATACAAAAAATGGCATTTGCCTTTTCAGCAAATGCATCAAAGTGTAGTTGGCCATGCCAATCAGGCCTCTTAGACATATGGGTAGTCCTTGATGTACGACCACAGTGGACCCCAGAATTTATGTTGCTAAGCAAGAGACGTGTTAAGTGAGTTTTGCCCCATTTTACGACTTTTCTTCCCACGTTTGTTAAGCGAATCAGTGCGGTTGTTAAATGAGTAACCCGGTTGTTAAGTGAATCTGGCTTCCCACACTGACTTTGCCTGTCAGAAGGTCGCCAAAGGGGATCACATGAGCCTGGGGACACTACAACCATCATAAATATGAGTCCATTGCCAAGCATCTGAATTTTGATTGCGTAATCATGCTGCAACGGTCATAAGCGTGAAAAACAGCCGTAAGTCACTTTTTTCAGTGCCGTTGTAACATTGAAGGTTCACTAAATGAACTGTTGTAAGTTGAGGACTTCCTGTACATTACACCTAATCTACATCTTCCCCCATCCTATATTTGTGTCTTACATTTTTTTCCCCTGACAAGATCCAAAACTTTAACTTTCTTCTTCTTCAGTTTGGTTCAGCCCACAGGGCCAGACCTGACTAAACCTCTTTGAATCTTCTTTCATTTAAAGTATTTGTCAACCCTCTCACACCTGTGACATTTTAAAGGTGTCCCCTCCTTAAAACACCATAGAGTCCTGAGGTCCTCCCAACTCCTAGTATGGTAGATTCCCCACAAGTTGAAGTGTGATGCTACCTGTTCTTGAACATTTTATAATGTTTATAAATGAACGCTTTTCAAATACAGCCAATTGGTCAACTATAAATCCATTGACTGACATATCATCCAGCCAGAGGTGGGTATTCAGCAGGTTCTGACCAGTTCTGGAGAACAGGTAGCGGAAATTTTGAGTAGTTCGGAGAACCGGCAGATATCACCTTTGACTGGCCCCACCTCCATCTATTCTCTGCCTCCCGAGTTCCAGCTGATTGGCTGGGTCTTCTTTTGTTGCCCTGCACAGGAGAACGGAGCTGGAAAGCAGGTTAGTGGGTTGGGGAGGGAATGGGGATTTTTCAGTATTCTTCCCCTGTCACACCCACCAAGCCATGCCCACAGAACCAGCGGTAAAAAAATTTTTAATCCCATCACTGCATCCAGCCCATATTTACCATTATACGAAGGATGTAGTATACCATACCTACAGCATTCCCCCAATCTTCTAAATTAATAACTCCACTGAAGAAATATGATTACATGCCATCAAGTTATTCTTGACTACGTGTAGCCATGTAAATTTACTCCGTGACCAAATTTGGTCCGGCCAGATTTGTTCGCAACAAACTCATGCCAACAATAAATTTATTTAATGAATAAAATGTTATTTCCTGCTCAAGTTGCTTTTCTAAGCATTCATTTAGCTAAATAAAAAAAAAATCTATCTGCAAATGATAAATGTTGAATGACAGATCTTGACTAAAGCCCTAAAAATAGTAGCAATCATATCTCACCTCAACTCACAGAATGTAATTGCATATCCAGAACTGAACTGGTTATAAATATTTACTTTTCATGACTGAATCTAGGATTTTGACTGATGTAATCTTACATCCATTACATCACTGTCCAAATAAGCCTCTCGTTTTACAAGTCTGCTGCTTCAGGGCATGTTTGCACTGGGAGAGCATATATAATCTGCAATATACCAAAAAAAAATTCTGAACACAGAGCCTATGGTACAAAAGTCCAATATCAGAATTGTGCATTTATTATTGTAGTGAAAAAAGATTATACCCTACATGGCAATGTTTTTCAACCTTGGTAACTTTAAGCAGTGTGGACTTTAACTCTCAGAATTTATCAGCTGAATGCTGGCTGGGGAATTGTGGGAGTTGAAGTCCATACCACTTAAAGTTGCCCAAAGTGGTGTAGGAAGAAAAATCCGGTCTGGTTCCAATCCGGGAGAAAGGCGCTGGAAACAAAATGGAGGCTGACTGCTGCAAGGAAAGAAGACTAATTTGATTTCCAGAAACTTCAGTGACAGCAGTAATGTTTCTGGGGTGGCTGACCAAATGGCTGAGTGAGTGGATGGATCTTTATAAATTTCTAATTGAGATGCTCCAGGGAGTTGTGCAATATGGTGAGCCTTGTGCCTTTTGCTATTCTAATGGTGGTACGTTAATCCTATTATGTCCTAAAGGTCGTATAGAATTTGGGTGTGGAATGTAGATTTTAGGAGCCTTTGTTTTTCTACTTTTAATCCCTTCTGGGGGAGGTGGGTTGAAGGCGTTTTGTTTATGAATAGGCTGGCCTGGATTTCCTAATGGGCACAAAATAGCCATCTCTAAAGACTTCAGACATGCTGGAGGCTGTTTCCTATGACGGGAAGCCTGGGGCTGCTTTCTGCCTTTAAGACCACATTTCTTTAGTTCTCCTTTGGGGAAATATTCTATCCTGCCTCTCTTAATATTAAGAATAAAAACTATTTTAATCTGGGGGTGGGATGGGCTTCCTACAGTGGGAAAACACAATCTTATGGGAAAGAATTAAAGATAAGGGATTGGATATCCATACTACCTAAGGCAGTGATGGCGAACCTTTTCAGCACTGAGTGCCCAAAGCATGCGTGCACATACCCAAAATGCAATGCTCCCCCCGAGCACATGCCCCCCACATGCACACCACCACCACCCCGCATGCACAGCACAGACCTGAAGACCAGCTGGCTGACAGGAGGCATGTGCACATGCACGACGGAGCCAAGCTCGGGCGACGACATGCACGCCCACAGAGAGGGCTCTGCGTGTGCCACCTGTGGCACGTGTGGCATAGGTTCGCCACCATGGACCTAGGGTCTCTGAATCTGCCCTTTAAAAGAATGTGGAAGGTTATCTATTCTGCTTGTCGATGAAGATCCCAGAACTGCACATCACATTGAGTTCAGAGATGTAATAATTCACCAGTAAAGCTTAGGATTTGAGCAATTTTTTAGGCTACCCAATGTCTTCTTTAAATGTTGGTTAGGATTACTTCTAGTACTAAGGAGAAACTTCCTGATTGGGAGAACAATTAACCAGTGGAACTTCAGAAATTGTATGCACTCCATCACTGGAGGTTTTTTAAGAAGAGATTGGACAACCACGTATCCAGAATGGTAGAGAGTCTGCTGCTTCCACAGGGGGTTCGACTGGAAGACCTCCAAGGTCCTTTCCAATTCTGCTATTCTGTTCATAAACACTTTTACTACTGTTTGCCCTCGTGATGATTTAGCTGGTTAACAATCGCTAGACATTTTTCTTGTTTGTGTTCATATGTTTTTATCAGGAGCTACTTATCTTTATGACAATTGTGATTCTACATCTTGTGACAGAAGCAATTCTACTGTGGACTGAGAAGGAGAGAGAGTTGCAGTTGTTTTCAACTGCAAGACAGGTGCTTGATGACTTTTGCCTGACTGTATGATCTTCCTTGCCATAATTGTTAAGTGAACCACTGTAGTTGTTAAGTTAGGGTTAGGGTTACTAGCCTAAGTTCGGGTTTTCCACTACTAAGCAATGCAATTGTGAGGTGAGTTTTACCTCATTTTACAACCTTTGTTGCCACCGTTAAGAGCACGGTTGTTAAGTGAATCTGGCTTCTCCACTGACCTTGCTTGTTGGAAGGCTGAAAACAATTATCACATGACCCAGGACACTACAACCGTCATAGCTAGCCTGTTTCCCTGAAAATACAACCTACCCTGAAAGTAAATCCTAGCTTGATTTTGCGTCAAATATAAGCCCTAGCCCCAAAATAAGCCCTAATTACAATCCTGCCCACTCCAGAGTGCACGGGTAAAAATTAAGCTAGGGTGGGGAATGGGCGGGTGAAGCTGCCCTACTACTTACCTTAGGCCAGTTGTAGCCAGGTCTCGCACACCCCGACACCTGCCTTGCCGGCCCATTTCTTCTGCAGCCGGCAAGGCTTCCCTGAAGGCCTCTGTAGCTGATAACGAAGCTCTGGATCGATCCAGAGCTCTGTTATCAGCTGCAGACGCCTTCAGAAAAGCCTTGCCAGCTGCAGAAGAAGTTCCTGAGGGCTTCTGACAGCAAAAAGGAGGTGGGGGGGGGCAACCCGTGCAAGTGAGATTAGTCAGTGGATGGCAGCCCCCCCCAAAATAAGACCTGGTGTCTTTTTGGGTGGCAAAAAAATATAAGACAGGGTCTTATTTTTGAGGAAACATGGTACGAGTCAGTTGTCAAGTGTCTGAATTTTGATCGTGTGCTCACGAGGGTGCTGCAATGGTTGTAAATGTGAAAAAACAGTCATAAATCACTTTTTCCAGTGCCATGATGACTTTGAATAGTCACTAAACAAATGGTTTTAAGTCGAGGTCCACCTGCACAGCTAAAACAATGGCATTATACCGTATATTTCATTTATCCTGGTCTCTTATTTCCTTCCGTTCATGTATTGGTTTTCTATTCTAAAATATAGTTGGTAGACCTTGGGGCATAGATTTGTGTTCCTGAACTCATGAATACTGATAAATCATTATCACCATGCCTTCATATTATCATTTGCTGACACTGAAGTCAAAAAGGAAAATAGGGAAGCGGTTTTTAAATTTCGGTGAAGGTTGCGGATTCAGATTTAAATCCGGCACATTTGTAGGTTGTTTGAATACCTGTGGATTATTAATGACTTTAATAAATGAAATGAGTTATGTTTTAAGTACCAGAAGAGAGACAGTTGTTTCTAGAGTTCTAATATTATCCAGTCTAAATCATGATGGCACAAATTAAAGGCACAATATATCATTTACATTTTTTTTACATTTTATTTGATTTGTCAATCGCTTACAAGATACAGATATAAGAATAAATATATTTTTGAATACACGAGATAGATACTTATAAGAAAAATAAAAAACAATAGGACAGGGATGTGGTTATCTGCAAATAGAAAAAAAGTAAAATCCATTAGATTTTCTTTTTCTTTTTACACCAGTGCCCTTGAGAAGAGGCAAGTGTTATGTTTTCAACATATTTTTACCTTAATGTTAGCTACGGGTTGACCACTCGGCTGAATTAGGGCTATTCCCCACGCATCCCTTGAAGAGAGAAGCAAAACTGCCATAGTCTTTTGCAAAGATTCCTACTTAACAAGAACAGACCATGGCTCCAGGGAGTTCAAAAGAAACTTTCTTGGCTTTTTAAAGGTTTGATTTTAAAAAGATACGGTGGAATTTATTTTGGGCTGCGCAGCCTGCGCTTTAAAAAGAATGCTTTTGAAGAACTTTCCTTCCCCCAATTACATCAGAAATTGTAAATCTAAGCATGAAAAGGGAATCTTACATGCAGGATAAACTGCAGGAAAATTAGCTTATAGCTAATGAAACAGAAAGTCAGACAGCTTCTCAGTCGTTCCCTTAAGCCTTCTGCTAATTCTCCAGCCATCTGAACTTGTGGTAACAGTTGTTGCTAAGTTTTGGCCTGGCCTTTCATTTTATCTTATCTCTCTGACTCAGTTTGGGAGAGGCCCTTAATGGATTGAATACTGGAAGTCAGGTTTGGTAGTATAACATTTCTCAACCTTGTGTGTGAGTGTTAACTGCCAGAATTCCCTAGCTGGAGAATTCTGGGAATTGAAGTCCACGCGTGTTAAAAGTTGTTGAGGTTGACCAACATAGCTATAGAAGTCAAGAGAATTTGCTTGAGCAGGCACACTTAATAAAGAGTGACTTGCAACTAGGTGTTATTTTGAAGCATGAGCTCAGCCCAGTCTATTCTTATTAGGACTTGGGTAGCAGTTGTGCTGACACACACCCACTCTCTAGCCAGCCAGCCAGCCAACCGCTCTATATTTGTGGCTCGGAATACTTGTTATGGAGCAATGAGATACATCTTAGCTACGTCACATCTGCTCTCTTCAGAGTAAAGCTTCTAGGATGGTCCAAAATTTACATGACCTAAAAGCAATAAAATACTTGGTTTCAATGGATGGTCAAGAAAGCAACATACCTTGGTCCCAACCATTGTGAATGTTGTGGTGGGGGAAATAGGAGGAGGAAGGAGTATTGAATATGTTTGCCACCTCGAGTTATTTATAAAAATACTAGAGGCGGGTATAAATTACATTTAAAAATACCACAGTTTCACTCCATTTTGCCAACTTTCTTCCTCTACAGCCTAAAGTGACTCCTTCATTAGGCCTAAGAAGAGAACCAGCTCTGAATATTGTTTGTTTGGAGTCTCCTAGTCAAATTTTAACCATTATTAGGTAAGTATAAAATGATATATTCAGACTAATAACAACAACAACAGAATAACAGAGTTGAGAGGGCTTTGGAGGTCTGCTAGTCTAACCCCTGCTCAAGTAGGAAACCCTATAGCATTTCAGATCAATGGTTGTCTAATCTCAACTTCCAGTGTTGGAACACCCACAAGAGAAGTCATTCTGTCAGAGTTACAAGTAATAGATCCATCACAAGCAAAAACTCTGAGGCAGGTAGATTCCTCAAAAGAATAGCTTTATTGGAAATACCATATTGACACGTATCTGGTGAAAACAGACTCTGAGGATCCCACGGTTTTTGCCTAATTAAAAGTGAAAGTCCCCCTCACCTCAATTCCAAACAATCAGTCACATGGCTCAATCAAGGCAGCATCCGCTGGTCAGGTGACATCACGTCTCCTTCCTCTGGCAGGTGTGAAAATGTCCTTGATTCTCAAGAGAAAGTATTTTGTTTTGACTACAGAGCCCCAACTATCTCTAATCCCCTCTCCCTATCCCTCAGTGTGGCAGCACTGAAGCTCCAAGATGGCTTCAACCAGGCCAGCTTCAGGGTTGACACATTCCACTGATTAATTGTTCTGTCAGGAAATTTCTCCTTCGTTCTAGGCTGCTTCTCTCTTTGATTAGTTTCCATCCATTGTTTCTTGTCCTGCCCTCTTCTTTGTGGTATCCCCTTAGATACATGATCCAATGAAACTGAAGAGGAAGATTTCAAACTTCCGTTGGTCCATACAAGCAAAGGGAAAAGAGGAAATCTGTTGTTCCCTTCTTTTCTTGGAAATATCGGCTATCCCTAACATTTTTTTTTTTAAAAAAAACTTTTAAACAAAAATAGTGTACCTCAGTAAAATTGGTAGCCCTGCGTAGTTTGGAAATAATCATAATGCACATCTGTATGAGGAAACGAAAACTACATGTTTTATCCCTGCGGAGAAATATTTGAAAACTGAAGGAAAGAAATTGTAAAATATTTGAGATCTATGGAAGCCAAAACAATAAGTAATTCTTGAAACACATTTTTGATTCAACTCATGCCAGTGTGCATTAGAGTTCACTTGAAAGTAAAAAATGCTGTGGAAATAAATAATTCTACGAAAGGCAGAATTGCATACCTGGTGGCAACATAATTTATATCAGGAAATTAAATCTGGATGTGACTGCGTTGATTGTTGCTTCCTGTAGAAGGCATGGCTGTATTTGGGGCTGGTTAGAAACATTGCTAAGAACTAAGCTTAAAAAGGTGCAATTGTAAATAGCATTATACTAGTGTCAGAGAGATGTCCTTGGTTCTTCCCTTCTGGCTTTTTCTTCTTGAGATTGTCCCAGGTGGTTGAACCCTCTTATAATCAAGCCTCTCCATTCCCATTGTGAATAGAGACATCACTTGTCTTTGCAATATTCAGTTCACATGCCTGGCAAGTAACGCAGCTCTCAAAAAGGCAGGGGCAGACCAAGGCCAAGCTGAACGCCTTCTCTCCCCCCACCTGGGTTCAGATGGTGAAACTGCCTGCGCTGCCTGCATCTTACTGAAAAGCAAAATTTATTTTATTTACTTGATTTATCAATCACTTACAAGACAAGTATAACTATAAACATGAGTAAGAATACAGGAACCAACTGCCTCCCGTTCCTTTCTATTTTTCTTTTATTCTTCTTTTAGAAATAGACCATCAGTAAAAAAAAAATAAAAATTTTTTTAAAAAATTGGTAAAAAAAAAAAAAAAAAAAAAAAAAAAAAAAAAAGTTACAAATAAATGGGGACAATAGGACAGGGACGGTAGGCATGATTGTGCACTTATGCACACCCCTTACAGACTCTTAGGAATGGGGTGAGGTCAGTAGTGGATACGTTAAGGTTAAAGGAGTGGGGGTTAGAGTCAGGTAGTGCATTCCAGGCATTGACCACTCTGTTGCTGAAGTCGTACTTTCTGGAATCAAGTTTGGAGTGGTTTACATTGAGTTTGTATCAGTTGTGTGCTCTTGTATTGTTGCAGTTGAAACTGAAGTAGTCATTGACTGGTAGGACATGGTAGCAGATAATTTTGTGTACTACGCTTAAGTCCAACCATAGGTGGTGTAGTTCAAGGTTGTCCAAGCCTAAAATTTCAATCTTTTGTCTGCTGCAATACAGAAAATATTGATGACTGCTGCTGATGACTTTAACGTTGTGTTGCAAGAAATGTCCATCTGAGTCAAGTTCCACGTGGGAAGAAAGACACTGGAAACATGGAGGCTGATTACTATTATTATAACTATTAATCTTTTCATCGTTCCTATTACCCATCTCCTCCCACTTGTGACTGTATGACTGTAACTTTGTTGCTTGTATCCTTAATATTTTTTTACTGTTCCTAGTATGATTTGATTGCTTATTTGTACCCTATGACTATCATTAAGTGTTGTATCTTAGGATTCTTGAAAAATGTATCTTTTCTTTTTATGTACACTGACAGCATATGCACCAAGACAAATTCTTTGTGTGTCTAATCACACTTGGCCAATAAAAAATTCATTCATTCATTGGAAAGATGGTTTAATGGTGGACAGGACCACATGGTTTGAAGTCCTGGGTAGCTGAGCACATGGAGTAGAGAGTGAGATATATTTATACCCTCTCTTGGGCTTTGAACTTGCTTCCTGTTCCTATGGCAAGAAATGTATTCTGATTGGTTGTCAGACTCCTATGGGACCATATGGGGTAACTTTGCAGGTTGTCTTGAGTCCCAGGCTTGGTTGAATTTTGCTGGGTGATGCAATTTTCCCAGGCGCCATGTACTGAGATGGGTAGAGGCCTAATCCTATTATGTCCTGAGGGTGAAGGTCTTTTGTGTTGCAGATAGGATGGACCAGTCTTTCTGGCGCTATTAAGAAAGGTGGGGGTTGCTTTCCAAGAGCATGTTTCTCCTTTTCTCATCCAGGGTGGTATAACATTCTGCCTTTTTAATATTTCTTTGACTATTTCATTCTTCTAGGAGACGGGAGGGTGATAACTTTCTACAGTTGGTAAATGACTTGATGGCACCTAATCACTTTGAAAAGGTGCTATATAAATTTGTTGAATAAGCAAATTGAAGTCCCTTGATGATGATGATTATTGTGGAAGTAGTTAATCTTTGGTGAGATTCACAACCTTTGGGGCTGGTTGGTAGCTCAACAGCTCGAGCCCTAACCAAGGACCTAGGAACTGTTAAGGTAGCGTCGGAGGATATAAGCTGTTCCAAATAGGGTAGTTTTTTTTGTAGAATCAGGGTATTCAAGTCTGATAAATTTCCAAAATAGTGAAATAGCCCTTTCGGTATTGCTCCAAGGGCTCCAATTTCAGTTGGGATAACACACAATTTCTTTTTCCAAAGTCATTCAACTTCAATTTGTAAGTTCCGGTACTTTCTGATTTTTTCCTTGCTGCTTATCTTCAATTCGTGCATCACCAGGTATTGCAACGTCAATGAACCAATCCTTTTTCTTTTCCACTATTGTTATGTCAGGTGTGTTGTGGGCCAAGTGCCTATCAGTCTGAATTCTTTTGTTCTGAATTATTCTTATTACTATGGCTACTATAGGCTTGACATGGCTTTCTTCTGCATCTGGCGAACAAAAAGCTTGTTTTGGCAATGGAAGATAAATCTGCTACACACTAAGAGGCTTCCTCTGCAGCATCTGCCTGAGGTCGTATTGCCCAGTAGCTGCCCTTTTTAAGGGGCATCTGCTTGCCCCTTAAGAAGGGCAGCTACTATATATGCCTATTATACACAGACTTGTATAATAGAGAAGAGGACATAGTATAACCAAGAGGATGCAGGGAAGGGAAAGGAAGTTAAGTACACAAGACGGGGGGAATATGGGATAAAGCAAGCCAGGAAGTTAGGATGCACACTCATTCCTCTGATGCCGATCTTTATTAAAGAGACGAATATACCGAACTCTCCGTGAGGATTATTCTCATGGGCAATTTATTTTGCACGTACGCTGGGGTTTGCATTGTAGCCGGTTTAGCCCCCTTCAGGAGCTATAAATCAGGATGCAAATGGTGACCTTCAGGGAAGAAATACATGCCTATTATCACACGCCTACTGTTCTCGCTGTTACAATGACCCGTATTCTCCGGGAGTCCAAACTCCTCAATTGAAACAGCTCGCCTGGGGGAAAGAAAAGAGCGGGGAGATCGCGCCCCCTCCCCCCCCCCAGCTATTTCAATTTCAGAGCCAGGTGAAGAATTTCCTCCCCCCCCCTTTAAATCGAAGTTCTTCGATCCTTTTTTGGGTGTGGGTGGGCAGGAGGAGGGGGGAGATGGTTTTGGGTAGGAGGTCGCCGTGAAGGTTATTTCACAAAACACCTCAATATTTACCATTCCAAGGTCCCTTCCCACTCTGTTTTTCTAAATCATTTCCCTTCCCCTGACAATACACTGTATTCAAAATGTTTATGTGTATATATATATATAAATACTATATGTGTGTGTGTGTGTAGATAGATAGATAGATAGATAGATAGATAGATAGATAGATAGATAGATAGATAGATAGATAGTATAATTTTGGGGGGCTCGCTGCGGGGGGGGTTCTTTTTCCTATTAGGAAAAGAAAAAAAAAAGATCGCCGGTATTGGATCCGATCGTGGGATAACGGGGGCAAGAATTCCCGGGATTGGGTAGGGAAAAAGCCAGCTGAGGCGGTCCCCTCCTCCTTTTCTTTTTCTTCTTCCTTTCGCCTGCTCCGCGGACGTCGGGGGACCAGTTCCCACCACGGTCCGAAGGCTTCGGTGGAGGGAGCGGCTGGCCAAGAAGGAAGGAAGGAAAGTGGGGAGAGGAGAGGAGAGAGGAAGCGAGCCCTCCAGCGGCGGCGGGGAAGGTCGGTCCCGCAGCCGGAGAGCCGGCGGAGGGAAAGAAGGAAGCGGGAGGACAGGAAGGGAGGGGAACCAGGAGCACCGGCGGCGGCAGCAGCAGCAGCAGCGGCCGCCGGGGCAGGGAATTAAAATGGCCACCAGCCGCTGGAACCGGAGGAGGAGAAGCAGCAGCAGCAGCCGCGGGAACAGCGCCGCCTTCCTCCTCACTTTCCGGGCTTCTCCGCTCGACCGAGCCGGGCCTTGATTGATGAGACGGGGAGCTGCCAGCCGAGGGGAGCCGACGGCGGGGGGCGCTGCCTCCGTCTCCTCCTCCTCCGCCTGAAATCGCCCCCTTCGCCGGGGGCTGCAGCCGAGCCGTAAGAGAGGCGGATGGTCGCCTTTCCCACCCCTCTCTTGCGCCTTCTTGCCTCCAGGTCCACCCCGACCCCGGATACCGTCCTGAAGACCCCCCACCTACCCACCCCTGAAGACCCCTCCGGCCAGGGCAGCAGAGCATCCGGGCCGGCTCTCCCCTCAGCTACCCGCAGCCGGAGCAGCAAAGACCACCGTGGGTCCGCCCCACACGCCTCGGGTGAGTTCTGCTCCCTCCGGCCGAGCCTCCTCCGCCTCCGCCGGCCGGGTGGCTCAGCTTTCTTTCTCTCCCCCCGCCCCGACCCCAATCCCTGCATCCCTGATCCCTAGGCCGCGCCGGCGCTCCGAGCTTTCCTCCGCCTTCTTCCCAGAGATGCTGCGGCTGCAGCGGCCGCCGCTGCTTCCTGACCTCTTTCCCCTTGCAAGTCCCGCTGCGCCGTTTTCCTTCCTTCTCGGTCCCGGCCTTTTGTGGGTGGGGGACGGACAGTTATTTCTGCCTAATTTTTGCCTCTCCAGCCCGCAGGAGAGAAAAGAAAGGAAAGGGGGAAGGAAGGGAAAGAGTCCAGGCTTCCCGATGGATGGATGGATGGATGGATTCGTCGTGTTAAAAAAAAAAAAAAAACCAAATTAAAAAGGTTTCGTTTCTTCTTCTGCTTTAAACCAGAGTACCAGCCGCCTCTGTTGTCCTTCTGTCGCGTTTGGAAACTGCCCAGGGCTGGAGGGCCTGCATCCCATGAACCGTGTGAAAAACAGCCAAGCCCCAAATAAATCAAAGCTTGTGTGGGTTTCCAAATGATCCTGGTTTGTAGAAGGGGGCTTGATGCTTGTTGGAGTAGGCAGTCATCAAGCTCCCCCCCCCCTTGCAGGGAATATATATATATTCATTCCAAAAAGGAAAAAAAAATCACTGCATGCCTGTCTTGATCTTTGTTAAACTAAGGATGCTCTGGTTTGGTTAGCTGGTTTGTGGTTTGTGGTGGTACTGTTGTTATTATTTTTTTAAAGCACCTCGTTTTAGATCCGGAAAGGAGGTTTGTTTTCTAGCTGCTGCTTTTTTTTTAATATACTCGATCCATACTTTTCCCAGCAGGAAAAGGAAAAATAACAAAAATGTATCCAATCCCAGCGGGATTAGAGAGGTGTCTTGTTTTGGTTTTGATATAGTGGTTTTTACATGACAGATCTATAGTCTGTGTGAAAAGGTACAAGGAGTGGGGGGGTAAAGAGGATGAAGGCATATTGTCAAGGAGAAAGTCACTAGCCGCTAGGAACAAAGGTTGGCTTAAAAAAAAAGAGAGAGAGAGAGAGAGAGAGTGTTGTGCACGGATGAATAATCCTCTTTAGTTCTTCTCTAGAGAACCTTTATAATGGTTCGCTGTCAGTTAGGGATCTCTCCCTTTCGATTTCAAGGATCTCTTTCTGATTCCACAGAGAACTTGAGGAGATCGTTGGATATTCTTCTTGAGCATTAATGTAAATATCATCAGGCAACTTCTGTACGTTTTTGTTTTGCAGTGGGTTTCATAACCTAGTTGGGAAGGTTTCATTGTGTATGGACTGCAATGACTTGAGGACCAGTTCTTTAAGGCTGAATTTTCACTGGGGGTGGCGGGGAGAATTGATGACCTCCCCTAGTTTTGATTAATAGGGATAGAAGAAAACAAAACGGCTATATAAGGTTTCTGCTTTTTTTGAGATAATAGATATAACAGAGCTGAATCATAAGCAACCATTTACACTGGGAAGCTATCAGAAAATCCAGTACAAAAGCAGGGTTAGAGGTATGGCTGGCATTTTTTTTTTATCCCTGCTCTTTGTTTTCAGGGGTTCCAATTCTTAAAAAGCAATTATTTCAAAACTTCAAATATTTCCAAAGAGGTAATACATCCGATTTGAAAGACTAGAATATTTGAACTGGGGATGGAGATAGGCCAGTAGTATCAAAACAGGATGCATTATTAGGTATTTTTTAAAATCCCGGTTAAAATAAAAAGTAAGGTTCAATTATTGCTTGATGAGGTTCCCTGGAGGGCCTTGCACTGCAGCCCAGTGTAAAATGTATAGATAACAGCTTCTCGTCAAATTTATTCTTCAAATTGCATTTAGATATCAACTGCTAAGTGCATGATCTGAACTTTCTTTTTAACGTAGTGATAAAACGCTGTTTCCCGTTGAAATACAGTTGCATAGGCTTGATTTAGAGTAAAATGAAAGAGTAAAATGGTTTGTGAAATTTATTTAAGGAAGGGGACAAACTGAGTTTGGAACATTTGTGACTTGTCTTTCATGGCTGCAGCAGCTCCTTATTCCGGATTAGCATATTTCACATGTGATCAAACATTTCTGTTAAAGTCTTCTGTGGAGAGAAGGCGCTTATTTTAATTATTTTTTCCATTCCACCAAGATTTACCTATTTTGTCATGAAACTGTAATGAGAAGCAGCAGCAGAGAGCACGTAGGCAGAATAATGATGGTGCATTTCATTGTAATTAGAAGAAAATTCATACATTCACCGATAATTCCCCATGATCTTAACCAGAGAAATGGATATTTGAAGAGTTCAGAATCACTGTGTAATTTCAATTCAATTCTGTAAGAATTATAAGGCAAACATACTGCTGTTTTGCTTATTTGTTGAGTAGTTTCAGCACTTTCTAGGATTTTTTTTAGTTGTTTTTTTTTGCAAAAATGTAATGCAATAATAATTTGGAATAAAATGTTGTTTGAGAGTCTTCAAATCTATATAAATCTGTAAAGTTACACAGGTAGTCCTCGATTTAGGGATACAATAAAGACCAACTTTCTGTTGCTAAGCTAAGCAAGGCAATTCTTAAGCTAATTTTGCGTCATGATTTAATCTTTTTTTTACCACAGTTATTAAGTGAATCACTGCAGTTAAGTGAATCATGCAGTCATTAAGTGAATCTGGCCTCCCCATCTGTCATAAGTTGTAAACTGATCACATTACCCTGGGACAGTTCAACTGTCATAAATATATGCCAGGTCACCAAGTGCCCAAATTTTGATCACATGGCCTTCGGGATGTTGCATTGGTTGTAAGTGTGAAAACTAGTCACTAAACAAATGGTTGCAAGTTGAGGACTACAGTACCTATATTATGAGTCCAAGGACTGATCCAGCTAGCCCTTTACCAACTACTCAAACTTTCTGGATCGGCTCATTCCTAACCTTTGGAACATTTTAATCATTCAGCCTGGGAATTGCTTGTAACTAAAGCTGGAACTTTCTGCCTGCAAACCATTGTCAAACATTGAGCTATGACTTCTCATCATGTAATGTGGTGTATCAGCAATCAAGATAATGGTGCAAACTTTATTTTTTAAAAGCAGAGGTGAGAATTGTTGGGGAAGCCAGAGCTGAATAGGACTTTTGCATTGACAGTATAGAGGCATGTGCAAATTGAGGTTCTTCCTTGCACTTGTGTGTGTAAGACTACAGCAGAATCATCATGTATGTGTAGATGCAGATAGACACACTGCTAACACACTATATAGATAGATCAATGTTTCCGACCTTGTCAACAAATGATATGTGGACTTCAACTCCCAGAATTCTGCAGTCAGCTGCAGATAGATACTACAATTCTTACATCTTGCATGCTAGCTTTGTTGAAATACTATATATAATGCTTTTGATAATCAAAATATAAATAAATAAACCATTTATTTCTGGTGCCTATTCTATGACTAGTCTATTCTTTTTCATTTTCCTGCTTTGTTGAAGATGAATTAGATTTAATGTTATGTTCAAACAGACTTGAAGTAGGTGCCTCTATGATCATTAGATAAAGGAACTATACAGAACTATTAAACTGGATAGGGAGATTTAATAAACATTAAAATAGTTAATAAATTTTGTGGAAAACTTAAACTGCAATTTCTTGATTTAAATTCCTGTATTATCAGACATGTAGCAATAACTGTACTAAAGTATTACATTTGTATTGGATACAAATAATTGCTTAGAAATCTATAGAATGGTGCTAATGGTTGCAATTTTACAACTCCATTTCTAAGTAGATCTATTTGGGTAAGAAATTTGCCCGGTTTAGTAGAACTTTTTTGGGGAGTTTTGAAAACCATATTCACAATCTTATTGTAGCTAAATTTCTTTATGTAACATACATTAGACTGCAGTTTTCAACTCTTCCATTGCTTCCTTTAACAAATACTGGCAGCGTTTTTAACTTCCTTGTTTTTTAAAACCATTCCTTCGATTCACTAGAAAAGTGCCTTTTACTTTTTGTTGGATTTTGAGATCTATTCTTGCAAATGCCACCATTGCTTACTGAAAAAATAGTTGCTTAATTTCCGAGTGTGATGTTAAAATAAATGGATGAAAATTATATGCATTGAAGCTCACCATGAATAATATTGTCGTAAGATTATCCATTTTCCCCCCGACTTCTCTTCCCCTCTCTAAATCTTGATTATAACGATGCCAGCAGCAATCTGTAGTAGAAATCTGGAGAAATCATGTCTGTCTATGCTGGTGTTTGACCATAATCAAGATTTGATTTGATCTTGATTTGAAACATGTCTGCTCACATTGCTGCTTTGAATGAATTCATAAGGATTTTGGTAAATGTCTATAGAGATTCTCAGTCATCCAGGTCCCGAAGCTGCTTTTTTTTCCAAGAGGCACCTGGAATTTCTGGTTTTTCCTTGACGTTTCACTTCTCATCCAAGAAGCCCCTTTAGTTCTGACTGAATGGTGGAGGATGGAAGGATTTAGATTCCTTGTAGTCTTCTGGGCGTTAGCACTCTCTCTGAGGTCATTGAGGCCACTTGGAGGTTTATCTGAACCCTCAGGGTGACCTGAATAGTGCAAATGGATGTGGAACCCTATTGGGAAGGAGTGTGTTGTAAACAGAAGATAGGTGTTGTTGTATCCAACCCTCTCTGTGGAGAGAGGACTGTTCAATCTTGATGTAGATCTGAGGTATTCAGCAGGTTCTGACCAGTTCTGGAGAATTGGTAGCAGAAATTTTGAGTAGTTGGAGAATCGGCAAATACCACCTCTGACTGGCCCCTGCCCCCATCTATTCTCTGCCTCTCGAGTTCCAGCTGATCGGCTGGGTCTTCTTTGGTTGCCCTGCATAGGAGAACGGAGCTGGAAAGCAGGTTAGTGGGGTGGGGAGGAAATGGGATTTTACAGTATCCTTCCCTTGCCCCGCCCACCAAGCCCCGCCCACAGAACCGGTAGTAAAAAAAAATTGAATCCCACCACTGATGTTGATGGCCTCTTTGGCCTTCCATCCACATACCTTCCAGGCTTGTTAGAAAGCTCCAAAGTTTGTTAATGATTGTTTACTAATAAAGACTATCTTGGTTTAAAATGATGCAGTTGAGGAATCTCAACACACATTACAAAGTGATACGATACTTGTTTATTCCAGTGAACCTATTGAGATTTTAAAGCAGGTACTTAAAGCAGATGTTTATCCTACTTCAGGTTGCAATAAAATAAAATGTTGAATTATTGAAATGAATTATTTCAATATTTCAGTTGAAATAAAATGTGCTCCGGTCCTTCTCTGGGATATGGGGAAAGTATGTAGTTATTAAATGTATTATTATTTCTGGATTCTTTTTATTTGCTTAAAGTAAGTTTTAGGAAGAAAATACTTGTAGCCAGAACCATTAAGTAAAGCATCTCCTTTTGATGGTGCTAAAGCTAATTCTTCGTGTCTCCAAATTCAGCTCAAAAACTTCTATCCAAATTAGGAGGACTTGATACTGGTCAGTGCTGCTGTGAGTATTTAAAATTGTGGTCTCTCACGTCCCCTTGGAACTTTCACAATGAGGTTTGTTTCTCAACCTTGTGAACTTGGAGATGTGTGGACTTCAACTCCCAGAATTCCCCAGCCAGCCAAGCATCTTCCAGTTCATTAGGTTGAGAAGCACTCGTCTATAATGTCCATAATTTAACCCTTAACAATTCCTTATTCTGACAGGCCTTGGGTTGACTTTTTTTCAACTGTAAAATGAAGTAGCGATACTTTAGTGATACTTTATTTTGTTGGTAAGTGCCATTGAATAGAAAGGCTGTTCTTGAACCTTTTATAAGCTGCTGTGATAGAAGTGGAAAGCTTTTGGTGCAATTATTCAGAATGTTTCTGGATGAAAATTCACAGTGAATTAAATAATTGAAATAAAGTTCAGGTAACATTTAACAATACTGGGGGGGTTGTGGGGGCGGGTTGTCGATGAAATATATTGTCCTGTGCAAACTGGTAAAACATAATTGAGATTTATACTAGGCATGTTAAGTGTGATGAAAAGAAAGAATATTATGCTTTATTTTCATATTCCTTTTACTCTTCCCTCTAATGTGGTAATTTTTTCATAGTTTAAGACTTAAGTGATGCTGAGCTGTAGAATTAGATCATGAAAAAATAAGGGGAAGATCAGTATTTAATGTATGAGAAACATAGACATTCATGTTCCATTGCATTTATGCTCTTGAAATAATTCTTATTTGAAGGTTGCCTCAAGATATCTCAGGTAATTTGTGCAGGGTTTTTTTGTATGAGCTTCCTTCCTTCCTTCCTTCCTTCCTTCCTTCCTTCCTTCCTTCCTTCCTTCCTTCCTTCCTTCCTTCCTTCCTTCCTTCCTTCTTCCCTCCTTCCCTCCCTCCCTTTATTTTTACACTGTAAATATCTTGGATTGAGAGAGAGAGAGAGAGCAACAGATCCAAAGTCACCTGGCCAGCTTTCAAGTCAGGACTAGAACTCACCCTCTCCTGGTTTCACAGTCTGTACTGGTCCTTTAACATTTAGACCAACTACTAGGCCTAACTTCTTGTATAGACTACTGCAATACACTCTACATGGGGCTGCCCCAGAAGAGCATTTGGAAACCAACTGGTGCAGAATGCATCTGCGTAGGTAGCAAATCATGCCAGGTGAAATTCCAGGTGCTGATTGTCCTCTTTAAATCCCTACATGCCCTGGGACCAGATTATCTGAGAGATCACCTTTTTTTCCAATAACGTCTGCCTGTCCAACGCAATCTAGCAGGAATGGACATACTGCAAATCCATTAGCCAAAAAGTGTAGGCTGGCAGGGGACTACAAAAGGTTTTTTTCCCCCACAGTGCTACTCCTGCTCTTCTGAGAGTAAAATGTGCTAGCCTTTTGTAAGTCTTTTGTAAGTCCCTGAAAATCTGGTTTTGTTCCCTAGCCTGGGGTGCTTGAATGTGTAAAGAACCCTGTTTCCTGGCTTTACTGCTAATTGGCCAAGTATCTCAGCACCTTTGCCTATTTATTTTGCATGTTTTTATTGTTTCAAAAATGTTTTAGTGTTTGAAATGTGATATTTCTTTTGAATTGTAAGCTTCCCAGAGTCATTGACTTGAGTTGAAGGGCTATAGAAATTGAATATAAACAAACAAACAAACAAATATATATTATATAGCTACATATACTGGATTCTGTCAGAGGTAATCCCTATAGAATAGTGTTTTTCAACCTCAGCTACTTTTAATATGTGTGGAATTCTGGGAGTTGAAGTCCACGCATTATAAAATCGCTGAGGTTGAGAAACACTACTATATAGAGTGATCTCTCTGACTGTCATCAGGCTGCTTCATTACATTACCCTCTTCCTTAGTTTGACATTAAATTTTATGATTGGTTTGCATTTTAATTTCTGATTTTAAAATACATTGATTTATAATCTTTAAGCTACTCGTAAATCTAGTTGAAAACCAGTTTAGGTCTAATGACTAAGGTTGTTCTTTCTCTAACAGGGTGAATTTGATTTAAATCATAGAAAAAAAAGGCTTGATTTAAATTGAGTTGAGCAACTGTTCTGCAGCAGCTCCTCCTCTGACCAACAGAGTTGACCGACAGTCTTAATATTGCAGAATATACAGCCTTATGCTACATAATTAAGCTCCATTTCATGCCGAATAAACTAAGTTATTAACATATCTTAAATAGAAAACTATCTTTAGATAGATTTTTACTCCGAAAGCATTTTATTAAAATAAATTTGATAAAAATAAAAAAAATCTGATTTAAATAAAAAAATCTGATTTTTTTTTATAAAAAAAACCCGTTGATTTTTGTCCACCCTGCTATCTGAGAAGAAAACAAAGGCAAACCACTTTTCAAAGTCTTGCCTGGAAAACTGTATGGACTTATCCAGGTACTTGCCAGGAAACAAGTCTGACTTGAAGGCCTGGGAATAAAAAACACTCCAGAACCCAACTGTGAATGCAGATAATGCCTAAATTCAGCCATTATAGTAAACCTTGGATTGTTTTATTCATATCTGGTTGAATCAACCAAAAGCAACTTGGTTCTCATGCATGTTTAAGTCACACAAGAGGTTTAGCCTGGTTTTCAATTTGGTCAATAATTAAAAAGGTCCAAACTCCCTCCTTCCTTCCTTCCTTCCTTCCTTCCTTCCCTCCCTCCCTCCCTCCCTCCCTCCCTCCCTCCTTCCTCCCTCCCTCCCTTCCTTCCTTCCTTCCTCCTTCTCCCTCTCCCTTTCCCTCTCCTTCTATCATTGCGGAAAAAGACATTGTTTACTAGATGAGCAAGTTTATGTTAATTAATATTTACTAATACAAAGTTTGCTAAGTAAATGAATACACAGGTGAAAGCAGTAAGTTATGTAATCAAGTGCCCTTTGGCCCAATAGGTTGTCTTTCAAGAGCCATTGGATTAAGATTGTTCCAAAGTCTCAGTAGGGCCAAAAATATTTGAATTCCACTTCACTCTCTTCACTAGCTTAAAGGGTTTTGTTTTATTCATAAGTACAGTACAGTAATAGGAGGTGGATGCAATATGCTTTAATGTTCTTTAATTGCAGTTAAGTCGATGATGAAATTTCTAAGAATGAACTGAAAGGCTACAAAAGATTAGCTATTTAAATATATTATCACTTAAACAGCTTTGGGTGCTTGTGTATGTGCATGTGTGTGTTTGCGTGTGCATGTGTTCGTGTGTGTATGTCCATGTACCCCAATGAGTAATTATAGGTAGCATGTAAAACAGTATTTTTCAGCTTTGGCAATCTTAAGATGTGTGGACTTCAACTCCCAGAATTCATCACTGGCTAGGGAATTCTAGGAGTTTAACTCCACATATCTTAAGGTTGCCAAGATTTGAGAAACACGGATATATGTATGTATGTATGTATGTATGGTATTCAGCTTTGTTCGGGTATTTTCCCACGTCATTGTAGTTGTGCTTTTAAAGTTGTAGCAACGTTTCGGCAGAATCTCATCTGCCATCATCAGGCTTCTGTATGATGTATGATGGCAGATGAGATTCTGCCGAAACGTTGCTACAACTTTAAAAGCACAACTACAATGACGTGGGAAAATACCCGAACAAAGCTGAATACCATACATGTAAGTACCCGCGAAAACTTAAGAAAAGATAGATAGATAGATGATAGATAGATGATAGATAGATAGATAGATAGATAGATAGATAGATAGATAGATGAAAATATACGAGAGCGCAAAAACAGGGAGTATCAGATTTCAGAATATACACATGTATGTATGTATGTATGTATGTATGTATGTATATAAATTGTCAATGTTCCTAATTTACTGGACATGTTTGTGCATTATGTAAGCTTTGATTATAGGATAAATCAAAATTGATGAGTTTGTATTTTGTGCTAATAATATGTACTGTGTTTTGCTTAATTTTAGTTAACATACCTGGTAGATGTTTGTAAACTATGATTTATGACTTAATAACGTGATCACAGCCCTTAAGTCAAAACGAAAGTCACCCATATTATAGCTTAAAACAAGATATATGAAAGTTCCTGTATTTCAAAGTTCATTTTATCATGTTTTCTGACGTCTCTGAATCAGGGAGCTGAGGGAATTTTAGAGCATTTCTATAGCATGTTCAATGTACCTTCTTGTATAATATTGGTTATAATAACCATGATAAATGAGAGCACTTGCAATTACTATTAATTATGAAATACATAATTCTAGCTCAAGTGCAGTCTGTATGCATTTGCCTAGAGAATACATTGCCTCTGTATAAAATCTTTTGTATTTTATTCTGGGGGAGGCATTGAATTCTTTCCCCCTTATTCATAGCTGTTTCTTTTGTTTCTGAGTAGGAAATCTGTAATAGAACGCTGACTATTCGTGTATTGCTATGTTGAAGGAAGTCTTTAAATTGTACTATATAGAAAGGTGTATTACTTTGCATATAAATTCTGGTGGAATTATTTTTTGGGGGTGGGTTAAATCTAAATTTGAGCAAATAGGTTCAGAAATTGCAATAGTTGATGATGTTAAACTGTCATTAAAATGGAATGGAAAACACATACATAGCGCAGGAATATCTGGGAAAGGTGATCCTGGAGGATTAAACATTTTTTATCAGAATAGCAGAATTGGAAGGGATTTGGGAGTACAACCCCCTGCTTGGGCAAGAAACCCTATACCATTTCAGACAAATGGCTGTCCAATCTCTTCCTAAAAATCTCTAGTGTTGGAGCACCTACAACTTCGTAATTGAATAGGAGCGAGATTTAGAGATTTAGCCCCACTGGAAATAGTAAAATTGTGATGACCCGGGGCGTGGCACAAATGAAGTCACAAAAATAGGTAAAGTCCTTTTAATACCTCCAGCTTGGCCCCCAATGTCCAGTTATCCTCAGCTGGAGATCAAACTCTTCCAAAAACAGTCTAAAAAGGAAAGAAATGCAGTCCGAACCCAAAGTACAGATAAAGTAGAAATAAAAAAAACCTACACAAACCACGCTGAAGTAATTAGCACGACAGGCCAGGATAATAAATTGCAGACTTCCAAAAATTAACAAAGCACACACGGTTGGGAGCCTGGACAAAGATAATGCACGCTTTGCTTCCAGCAAGGTGCTGTGTGCAAATGCCCTTCTTATATCCTGTTTTCCCAGCTGCAACTAATGAAAGGGATCAGGGCCTTTTTCTCTCCCGTAAGCTACGTTGCTCCCTTCTCTGTTCCTCCCTGCATGCCCTAGGGTGAAAAAGGGGTGGCCCTGGGTCTTCTTCTGAATGCCCAGCCGGACTGTGCCCTTCCCCTGTTTCTTCCACAGCCACCGGAGCCACACTCCCACTTCCTGTCAGCTGCTCAATCTCCCCCTCAGAATCAGACTCCAACAAGGGCATGACAAAAATATAGGTAAGTCTAAGAAGCAGGAGCTGTAGTAATAGAATTGGAAAGACCTTCGTGGTCTTCAAGGCCAACCTGCTGCTCAAGCAAGAGACCCTATACCATTTCAGATTAATGATTGTCCAATCTCTTATTAAAACTTCCAGTATTGGAGCATTTACAGCTTCTGGAGGCAAGTTGTTTCACTGGTTGATTGTTCTCACTGTCGGGAAATTTCTGTTTAGTTCTAGGTTGGTTCTCTCCTTGATTACTTTCCATCCATTGGGCCTAAGAGCTTGTACCTGACTATCTGTGGCTCATAACCCAATTGTGTCCTTTTTGGATGTTAAAAAAAAGGCCAAGATGACAGTCATGGCAATATGGAAGGTATGTCTGAGACACCAATGTAGGGGTGGGACTTGAGTTGTACTGTTTCTACTGCTGTCTTGATTTTTTTCATCACATATATGTTGGGCACCACCATTATAACATCTTCAGACATGATATTCTTCCGATTAAAATCAGAATTCAGATTTTTTGGGGAATCGTCCCCCCCTTTCCTCCCCTTCTTTTCCTCCTTCCCCTCCCCTTGGAGGGCCCCTGAGCCAGGAGTTGCTACCGCCGGCGCATCTCCGTGCGGCTCCAGTCCCGCGTTGCCTCAGGAAGGGAAAAGCAAAAAGGAAGAGCCGCCGCGGCGCTTTGCAACGGCAGCAGCGACACCAAAGGCTCAGGCGCAGCGGCTCCTGGGTTTCTTCTTCCTCCTCCTGGCACCTTTCAGTCCATGGATACTTAAAGAGAACCGCGACCCCTTGAATGGACAGCCGCAGAGGTGCGCAGAGCCCCAGCCGGACACCTGAGCAGAGCCTGGGCGGTGCGAGCGGAGGCCACTGAGCGGCAGGAAAAGGGAGCTGGGCAGCCACAGACCAGCCGTCTCTCCGTCTGACGGCCTCGGCCGAATCTCTGCCTCCCAGCGTGCTTGGTCCTCCGCCCGCAGGTTTCCCCGGCCCCTTGCCAAGCGGGTTTTCCGCCCCAGCCCGACAGGGCCCTCGCTGCCTTCCCCTCTCCTGGCCGGCCGGGCTCCTTGGGCAACCTGGCTGCCTCGTGCCGAGAAGCGCGCTGCCAGGTGGGGGCCATGCGGGCAACACGCCACCGCCCGGCCCTGGTGAGGGAAAGCAGCGGGCGCTCCCCGGGCGGTGGCCTCGGCCCCGCCACCAGGGAAGCGGCTTCTCAGCTCCGGAGCTGATCCACACCTGACCGGCTGGAAAGGAAGGGTGTGTAGCGTTGGTGTTGTGTGTGCGATTTCTTGGCGCGTGGCGCGGGGTCTCTTTTGGCCGGCCCCAATTTTTTTTTTCAGAGGGGAATATCCTGCCTGCATCTTGTGTGAACAGGGAATCCTGTAATCCAGCACTTGGATTTATGTACATCTCTCATTTAGAAAACTGCAAATCGATTTCTCCCTTGTAAGTAAACTCTATGGTGGAGTTTTAGATGCATTGAAGTACCTTTTTTTCTTTTGGTAGTTTATTAAAATGGTTTTGGAATATAGGTAGTACTCGAGTTACAACCACAATTGAACCCAAAATTTTATATTGCTAAGCAAAACATTTGTTAAGTGAGTTTTGCCCCATTTTGTGACCTTTCTTGCCACAGCTGTTAAGTGAATCATTACATGTGTTAAGTTAGTAACACAGTTGTTAAGTGAATCTGGCTTCCCCCCATTGACTTTGCTGGACAGAAGGTCACTAAAGGGGATCACTTGACTCTAGGACACTGTCATAAATATGAACCAGCTGCTAAGCATCTGAATTTTGATCATGTCACCATAGGGAATGCTGCAACGGTTGTAAGTGTGAAAAATGGTCGTAAGTCACTTCTTTCAGTGATTCAATATTATGATTCCACATTTAGCAAAGGAAATACAAAGCTAATCAATCTGCATCACAGTCTTATTGTTTTACTGGAAATGGTTCTTTAGGCTTCTTCCTTAAAATATAGTTAACCTACAATGGAACAAAATAAAGTTGAGATAACTTTGGACTCATTCAATGATTAATGCATTACCACAATATATTTTTTAATGTGTTGATTGAGAATTTCACATTATACAATGTTTTTCTCTCCTCTTCACTCTTTCCCAAAGAGCAAAAGAAATTCTGTTAAGATTTGATAAATGTGATGTTCTTTAAACTGCTACAGTTAAACTTGGATAAATCCTAAAAGGCAAAGTAGACCTCCTGCAGGTTTGCTGGAAAAAAAGCTATTATTCTCAATCAATATAAAATGGGAACTTTGAGACCTACTGTATTCCTACAAACTGTTAAAGCAAATGATATACATGCAATTCCTTTCCCAATCAATACTTTTCATTAAAAACCCAGAGTATTGTTGGAAGAAATTTCCCCAGTTTGTTCTTCAGCTGGGAAGCAGTCCCCAATGCTGAGAAAGAATTGACACGGAAGCGAGCTACCAAAAAGTGGGATTTTTTAATTCAGGAAGGCAAGAAGAGTAGTGACACAGCTTGAGTGTTCCTGGCTGGCAAGCAGATTGGGGCGGCCAATACATGCCTTCTTATACTTGATTTTCCTTTGAAGCTCCTACAGTTTGATGGAGTTATTTGTGTGCCTCTAGTTATAGTGATTGCCCTGAGTTCTGTCTTCCTGCCTTAATGGATTAATCCTGTCCCTGGACCTTTGTCTTTCCTATCCTGGAGGTGAATCCTGTCAGGGAAGAGGAAAAGAAGAGTTCTTGGTGAGTTATTTTTAGCTGGTTTTAAGTATTTTCGGGATCTGCTTTATGGTCAGGCTTTGTTATTTCTGTAACTGGCTTTTGATGGCTTTTGGCTGCTCTGAGTTTTCCTTTCAGCTTATGCTTTTGCTTCGGGTTTGAATTTCTTAAAGGAGGAAGGGCTGTTTTAAGTCTTTTGGCACTGCTTTAGTGGTTCCTGGCACTGTCCTTTTGGGGTGTACTTCCCACAGTATGAAACGAAATGTAGACAAATTTCAAAGTTCAAATAGCTATTTATTAGATAGTTTTCAATATATAACTATTCGTTTAGCAACCATTCAAAGTTACAATCGCACTGGAAAAAAGAGATCCACAACTGCTCCTCATACTTACAACCACTGGAGTCACACAAAGAAAATATGGGCACTTGTAAATCAGCAAAGAATTTGCAACTTTTTCAGTTGTCTTCCGCCAAGCAAAATCAATGCGGGGACCCAGATGTGCATAACAACCACGTGATTCGTTTAACTGGAGTGAATCACTTAACCATGATGATAAAAAAAAGAGTTGGAAAAACCCTGCATGAGTCACTTAACAACTGCCTGACTTAGCGATGGCAATTTCTGGTCCCCATTATAGTCTTAAAGCAAGGTCGACCTCTACCGTTCAGCACTTCAGTATGATGCGGTGTTCGATATTTGGAGTATTTTTTGACCCTGGATATTTTTAGGAGTTACGAGTTTGAGATACTGTGCTAGTGTGTTAATTTTCGCGAGGAAAAATGGAAACTTGAAGAGTGTTTTCGATTTATGGAGAGATGAATAACAGGGTCATATGGTAATAGTCTGCTGGAGAATTTTTCCTCCTTATATACTTCGGTGACGGTATGATTCATTATATGTCCCCTCAGGTCATCATCATAATAAAGGCAACAGCAATTTTGGTTTTCAGTTTAGCTTCTGCAAGCAGAGTTTGTTTTGAAAATACACATTTAAAAAGTAGATCAGTGTGAATCGGATATCAATTAGCTTTGCACTCACAGGCAAACTATTTCTTTATTGTGCCACCCATCTCAAAGGCTACAGAAGGAATTTTGAAAATAAAGTACATTTTTCTCACTGAGCATGACTAATAAAATCCCCAGGAAAGCTTGTCTGAATATTTTATTTGAACTAATATCAAGGATAGAAACTGGCCGATGACACAGACAAAAGTGGCAAATGTAGAAGAGATATACTGGCCATTTTAAATCTCAAAATATGAAATGCTGAGTTTAGCTTTTTGTTTGATAGGATATGATACCCCTAACCATCACCTTCCCCAAGGATTTTATGCAAGAAATGTCAGGAAGGAATGAAATACCTATTTGAACTGAGTTATCTCATATATATGGATTACTCAAATTCATACTCAAAAAAATGTTGTTTAATCAAAAAATTAACATTCAACTAACATTCAGCCAATGTAACTTACATTGGATAAAGGTGTTGCAATTGTAGATATTGTTGTGGTCACCAGTGGTGGGATTCACATTGTTTTTACTACCGGTTCTGTGGGCATGGCTTGGTGGGCATGACAGGGAAGGATAGTGTAAAATCTCCAGTCACAAGTGGTATTTGCCAGTTCTCTGAACTACTCAAAATTTCTGCTACCAGTTCTCCAGAACTGGCCAGAACCTGCTGAATTACCACCTCTGGTAGTCACCCTGTGAATAGAATATTGGAATGAATTAGTATGTTCGGGAGCAACATAAAGTGTAGTTCTTGTGAAATGTTTTAATTTCCAGAATTCATAGGCCAAAGAATGTGTGTTTTGAACAATACATTGTGTAAGATCCAATCTGGGTCGGTCATTGAAACCTAAGGTTTTTACTCTTCCGAACTTTCGGACTCGTGCTGGAGCCCATCCTCTGTACTGGAATATGTTTTGGGCTATTCTATGAATCATATTTATGTGGTGTCTTCCTATTGGTTAATTGATGTGTTGATGGCCAGCAATTGGCTGTTATTTCCTTGTGTTATTGGTTGATTGATGTGTTGATGGCCAGTGATTGGCTGTTATTTCCTTGTGTTATTGGTTGATTGATGTGTTGATGGCCAGTGATTGGCTGTTATTTCCTTGTGCTATTGGTTAATTGATGTGTTGATGGCCAGCAATCGGCTGTTATTTCCTTGTGCTGCCAAATCCTCAGCTCCAAAGTACCTGATAAATTGCTGGGTTCATTCATTTCCCTGGCTATCTTTGTACCTGCATGACCAACAATCTTAGTAGCTGCGAAATTGAATATATGTCCTTGTTCATTGCAGTGGGAAGCTACCAATGATTGGACCCAGATTGGATTTTGCAGTATTATGTTGCAACACGTATATTTGCCTTTATTCGTAATACATTTTGTTCTCTCATTGACTGTAAGATCAGACATATTTATTTTATAGCCTCTCTCTCTCTCTTTTACACTGAAGTACAGGTAGTCCTTGACTTATGACCACAAGTGAGCCCAACATTTATGTTGCTAAAGTGAGAAATGCTAAAGTTTTGCCACATCTGCAACTTTTCTTGGGACATTTGTTAACTGAATCAATGCAGTGGTTAAATTAGTAACACAGTTGTGAAGTGAATCTGGTTTCAAGGTCTTTCCCCAAGGTCTCAAAAGGTGTTGACCCCCTCTCCCTGGGCACACTGCAACCGTCATAAATGTGAGTCAGTTTTCAAGCATCTGAATGTAAATCACATGACCATGGGGATGCTGCAATGGTCATAAGTGTGAAAAAATAGCCATAAGTCACTTTTTTCAGTGCCGCTGTAACTTCAGGCAGTCGCTAAATGAACTGTTGTAAGTCCTACCTGTACTCCTTGTGTACCTATGTAGCCCACTGGATGTTTTATTTGTATATACATTTTTCAGTTATGTCAAAGGAGTCTTTAGAAGGAAGACTGCATATTGTTCTCGTCTGCCAAACCGTTCCAAAATTTATCACAATATCTGTGTACAAACCTTGGGCTAAGCTATATATATCAGAGTTCACAGAACACTTCAAACCAAAACTAAGGTACATTATTATTTAACTTGGGTTCCCAAACTGTGCTCTGTGGTAACCTGGAGCAATGCAGCGACCTCACAAGGAGCTCTGCGGATTCGTGAATTACTAGTTTAAAGTAGTCCACAGTTTGGCCTAGGGACACTGTGAAATTACTGAGGCAGTAAAGGTGATGTGATCTAAGAAAGCTTTGGGACCTCTGGCTTAATACGATGTGTCAACCAGTTCAAGTAAATCTTTCTGAAACTCCTTCCTGATTTACCCATTCCTCCCTCATCTTCAGGATCGAGTCTTCATTCATTTCCATTAATTCTAAAATTGCTATTCTGTTGATATACTTAGTGGTAAACCTTCCTAAACTCAGTGTCATGCCCCTGGTGGAGACTGACTCTGAGGGAGAGGAGGAGCAGCCCAGTGGAAGTGTGGCTCCGGAGGTTGTGGAGGAGGCTGGGGAAGGGCAGAGGCCGGCTGAGCAGTCAGAGGAGGACCCAGGCCCATCCCCTCTCCATCCTAGGGCATGCAGGGAGGAGAGGATAAGGGAGAAACGTGGTCTCCTCGGGAGGAGAGGGCCTTGATCCTCTTCATGGGCTGCAGGTGTGAGAACTGAATAAGAGTTTGGGCCTGCGTACTGGCAAACGCTGGAAACAAAGCGTGTTTTATTTTGATCTGAAGTTATCCTGTGCCTTGTTATCTCCTTGAATTTGGTAAATACTTCTGTTCTGTTGTGGAAATTTCATCATTGTAGTTTGGTTTTTTTATTTCACCTCTATCTGCTCATTAAGTTCGGACTGTACTGCTTTCTTTTGAAGACTATTTTTGAGTACGTTTCATCTCCAACTGAGTATTATTGAACAGTGGGGCCAACTTTAATGGAGGCATTAAAGGACATTTATTTACGTTTTGGATTTTGTTACATTTGTGTTACACTCTGGGTCATCGCACTCAGTATAGAAAAAATAGGTGTATACAAGGGGACCTTGGTGCTCTCTGAGCTTGGTTGTTTTCTTGCAGACATTTCATTACTCAACTAGGTAACATCATCAGGGTCAGGGGGGCATAGGGTTTGCTGTCTAGTTTATAGACAGCTGGCTTGCCCTGTCAGTGTTGGTGGGAATGTTCTTGGTAGTATATTCCTTGAATATATCTGAATGAAATATAGTGTATTTCCATGCAGTGATTTACAGCTGGAGTCTTAACAACCTGGTATTATTTTTTTTAGGAAATAGGCTGGAGCGGTGGTGGCACATTGGTTAGAATGCAATGTAGGTAATCCTCAATTTACAAATGCAACTGAGCCCAGAATTTCTGTTGCTAAATGAGACATCTGTTAAGTGAGTTTTGCCCCATTTTACGATTTTTCTTGCCTCAGTTGTTAAGTGAATCACTGTAGTTGTTTGATGAATCTTGGTTCCCCATTGACTTTGCTTGTCAGAAGGTCACAAACGGTGATCACACGACCCTGGAGGACTGCAACCGTCATAAATATGAGTCAGTTGCCAAGCGTCTGAATTTTGATCACATAACCATAGGGATGCTGCAGTGGTCCTAAGTGCGAAAACTGGGCATAAGTCGCTTTTTTTCAGTGCCATTGTAATTTGAACAGTCACTGAATGGACTGTTATAAGTCGAGGACGATCAGTTTTGCCAGCTAACTCTGCCCACAGCCTGGAATTTGATCCTGTTGGGGCTCATGGTCGACTCAGCCTTTCATTCTTCTGAGGTGAGTAAAACGAGGACCCAGATTTTGGGCGCATTATGCTGACATATAGACATACTAGCTGGTTACCCTTGCTTCGGTACGAAACTATGTGATCGGGCTTAGATTTTTGGGAGGAAAATAAGGGGAAAAAATCTGCCTCTGCCTACCAGCATCCATTGGTATTCATCTGGCTAGTGTGAGAGATTTGAGGGCTTTTTGGAAACTGAAACAGTACTTGCTGTGTGAGCAAGAAGGAGACAGCAAGGAGCCTGGGCGTGGCTTAGCTCAACTGTTCTGTACTAAAGCTGGTTGCTGCTGTGAAACTAAAACGGAAACGGAAACTCCTCTCCTCTGCTTGTGTTTTGCATTTGGAACAGATTTCTTTTCAGGTGGGGAGGGGGGAATAGAACTCCTTAGCATCAGAGAGTTTTAATAATAATATAGGAAATACTAATGCTCTGATGGTCATTTTGAAAAATCCTTTCTTAGCGAGTACCTAGAAACCAAGAGGAACATATGTGCCAAATTTCAAGTTTGTAAGCTTTATGGTTCTGGAGATTTTGTGATGACACGTGAGTAGTATTTCGCTTTTACATATATATATATTATATAGATATAGATATAACTCTCAGTGCTGTAAAGTACTATGGAGCGGTTTATAAGTCTTAAGTGCTATTGCTATATGTCTTAATTTTATTTTTATAGCTGCTGTGGTTAAAGAAGGGTCTATGAGTCTGCATGCACAGTCTCTCTCTCTCTCTCTTTCTCTCTCTCTCTCTCACACACACACACACACACAGAACTATATAAGAAATTACAGATGTGTGATATAATGAACACTGGAACTTTTTTCTTTGAATAGTGCTGCTGTTCATCAAAGCCATCTTCCCCCAGTCATATGTCTTCCAGATGTTTACAGCTGATTGTGAGAAGCTTACTTTGATTCCCTAACAACCTGGAGTTGGAATTTTGACTCTTGGCTTCCCATTACTGCCGTCCTTGAGAGATATTTCCATTTGACTGCTGTGGAAAAAAAGAAACTCCAAATAGAGCTTGAATGTTTTGATTAGCAGTTCCCTCTGGGAGAAGGAACCAAGTGATCTATTCATAGCAAGTCAAAAGTTCTGGATTTGGGTTTAACCTGACATTTAAATGGACAGCTATACTGGAAACATTAGGCATGTGTAAAACTATTACAAAGATTTCTTGCTAATGCAGTGTGCCATGATTTATTTTAGAAGGAAAAGTGCCCTGTAAATGGAATAGTTGTTCATTCTTTCCAAGGACAAATGTGCATAATAGCTTTTTGATATGTTGGATATTAACATATTTTCAGTTGAGAAATTGGTTGTTCTCTTGGATATTTGTAAAAAAAAAAATTGCGAGTTCTGCCAGGATTGTTGGCAGAAATAATTTCATTCATACACACACACAGACAAAAAACTCCATGAAAGTAATTGTGAAAATAATATCAGAAAAGTAAATTGCTTTTCATTCTGTTTGAGCTTGCAAAAATCATAAAGAATCCATTTGAGCAAGTATCCTAAAAGTAAAATTTAAAACCTTTCTATTTAAATATAGCCTACTGTTTTGTTTTGTTTTTGACTTAGAAAGAATAAAGTCATTACCTAATTTTAAAACAATATCAGATTAATTACCGACAATAAGTTAGTAATAGGAAATGTTGAAAACTTGCAATGCCTGTGTTTATGTATACCCTGGCTTTGTAAGATGCGTAATTGTGCTTATATGAGCCACAGTTGGCTTGGCTATACACAACACTAAATTATAAAATACGATTTGTAAATCACAATGGTGGAGTTTACAATATATCGACCACAAATAAACAGACCATACATCACATTTTTGATGACTGTAATATGTGAAGTCATGGGATTCATAAAGTCTGTTTGCACAATGACATTGCACCTGTATCAGTGGGAATTCATATTAAGATCCATTAACATGAAAGTTCACTGAAAGTTAATCTTTTTTAGCAATAGCAATAGCCCTTAGACTTATATACCACTTCACAGTACCTCTCTAAATCTCTCTAAGTGGTTTACTATTGCTCCCAACAATTGGGGTCCTGATTTTACGGACCTCTGAAGGATGGAATACTGAGTCAATCTTCAGCTGGTCAGAATCGAACTACCAAACTGCAGTCAGCTGGCAGTCAGCAGAAGTAGCCTGCAGTACCGCATTCTAACCACTGCGCCACCACAGCTCATATTAGCTCATTTTAAACCTATATATATATAAATGATTCATAGTATCTGTGAATCCAATGCATAAGTAAACTACAGGTAGTTCTCAACTTACAACCATTTGCTTAGTGACCGTTCAAAGTTACAATGGCCCTGGAAAAAGTAACTTATGGCCATTTTTTATGCTTACGACCGTTGCAGCAATCCCGCCGTCACATGATCAGAATTCGGACACTTGGCAGCTGGCATGTATCTATGACGGTTACAGTGTCTCTAGTCATGTGATCTCCTTTTGCAACCTTCTGACAAGCCAAAGTCAATGGGGAAGACAGATTCACTTCAACAACTGCAGGGATTCACTTAACAACTGTGGCAAGAAAGGTCATAAAATGGGGCAAAGCTCATTTAACAGCTCCCTTGCTTTAGCAACATAAATTTTGGACTCAGTTGTGGTCACAAGTTGATGATAATCTGGGCTAATCCATAAAATTGGAAGGTTAAAAAAAAACACTTTTGGATATAGGAAATTACTGTTTTAATTATGGCCAAACGAAAGATTGTATCCAAATTTAGAGATTTGGGATGGTAAGAATGTAATATTCCTGCCTTCCAAATTTGACTTGTTGATTATAGACTGTAAAAGAAGACTGAATAGAAGAAATGTTTTCTGCCTGCTCTTTCTTAACCCTCTGGGTTACTACATCATTTTCATAATAGTATGCCTGCTGGTATATAAATGAATGCTAAACTTCATTTTTTTAACCATTTCTGATCACTATTAATTCCTGGTTATGTTTATTTAATATTTATGCATGGAATACATTTGTGCATACTTATTTATAGAATGGTTTTTTGAAACAAAATGGGAGCATTTTGTAATTTTGATTTTTAAAAGTCATTTTGGTTTGGCTGTGGCTTCGGTGATTTTTCGAATTGTAGCACCTGAAGGCCGTGGACTGAGAAATATGCCCATCGGAGGTGGTATTCAGCAGGTTTTGACCAGTTCTGGAGAACCGGTGGCGGAAATTTTGAGTAGTTCAGAGAACCAGCAAATCCCACCTCTGACTGGCCCCGCCCCATCTATTCTCTGCCTCTCAAGTCCCAGCTGATTGGCTGGGTCTTCTTTGGTTGCCCTGCACAGGAGAACGGAGCTGGAAAGCAGGTTAGTGGGGTGAGGAGAGAATGGAGATTTTGCAGGAACCTTCCCCCAGAAGTGGGGAAGGAATGGAGATTTTACAGTATTCCTCCCCTGCCATGCCCACAAAGCCACGCCCACCAAGCCATGGCATGCCCACAGAACCGGTAGTAAAAAAAAATTGAATCCCACCACTGAATTGCCCATCATAGCTTTTACGTATGCCAATGTGATAATCAATTGAAAGGGAAACTATTAAAAGTATCCCAGTTTATGAATTTCTTCTAGACATTTGTTGGACCATCTTTTAAAACTCTTTTTTTATGTTCTTACATCAATAACTTCTCACCTGAGAATATGTGGCTTAGAAGAAAGCTTTGATTAGATAGAAGACTTCTGCCTGTGGGAAGGAATTATTCAAGATGAACAGGCAAGACATAAATTCTCAGTGGATTGATAAAACATAAGCATAGTTAAACATTTGTAGATTCAGGTAGTATGTTCCTTATTCTGTTCCTTTGGAAGTCTTAAGGATTAAGAATGCTAATTTGGAATTCGATTAATGGTTAATACTGACAGTAATTTATATCTAACTAGGAGACAGGATGAACAGAAAAGATTAAGAGAACATACTTTCCTGAGTGAAAGAACTTGAAGGAAGCATGTGTTCTATCTTATGACTCATGCCCAGTCTTTTTACCATTTTTTTAATCAATAGCAAAGTTTTCTGGACTAAGAAGCTTAACATGGTTGGGCCTAGCTTGAAGTTGGGTGGGTAGAGTGGTGGATTAGGGAATACCAGAGCTGCAGGCTAGCCTGTGACCTTCAAAAAATTTTTTAAGAAACGAAAATTACTTTTTTTACTACTGCAAAGAAAAATTATGCTTTTGGATCCATGTAGTCCGCTAGAACAGGGGTGTCAAACTCGATTTCATTGAGGGCCGCATCAGTTTTGTGTTTGACCTTGAGGGGGGCATGGTGAGGAGGTGTGGCCAGCTCAACATCATTTGTGTTGCGGGCACCTGTTGGCATGAGTGCTCTGCCAAAGAAAATGGGCTTCCAAGCTCCGTTTTTGTCGATGATAACCTTCTGCAACCCTCTGGCAGTGAAAACAGAGCTCGGAAGGGCCCTCCCGAGCTCTGTTTTTGCTGGTAGGGACTCCGCAGGCTGGTCCTTCGCTGTCTCCATGGGCCAGATCTAAGCACCTCACAGGCCAGATCCAACCCGTGGGCCTTGAGTTTGACACCCCTGCTCTAGAAGTTGAGGTGAACTCAAAGTCATTGTTACCTTGTCTTACTCTAATTTAGGGGTTTTCAAATGTGACAGCTTTAAGACTTGTGGACTTCAACTCCCAGAATTCCTCCTCCAGTCATGTTAGCTCAGGAATTCTGGGAGTTGAAGTCAACAAGTCTTAAACTTGCCAAATTTGAAGACCCTTGCTCTAATTATTGCTCATCTATACTGCTTCTTTGGGTCTTGATTGTCTCTAAATTGCATATATCTATATATCTCTGTATCTCTATCTCTATCTCTATCTCTATCTCTATCTATCTATCTATCTATCTATCTATCTACCTCAAACCAACTAAGTTTAAAATTCACTAATGCAAAGGAACAGAGAAGCACAAAAGAACATTTTTATGTGTATAAAACTTTAATTAATCCAAAGGCACAAAAAGGCAAATAACCTTGTCGAGAGAGAGTTACTCAGTGGGAGAACTGTGAATTTCCAAAGATTTCTTTTTGCTCTTTCCCCTCCAGCCACATTTTTGGTGGGGGAAAAAAAAAAGCTGGAAAGATTTAGACGAGTCATTCTGATTGGAAGCACATTGGAAACTCATAAAGACTGAGCAGAATCGTAATCACATACTCCGCAGAATAGTTCTTTAGAAATGCAGGTGAGTTTGGAAGGCATGATGGAAATGCAGACTGATGAAGTCATTCTTATCACACTGAAAAAAAAATCCGTCAAAATCTTAGGTCACTAAACATTCTGATTATGATGGATGAAGTTATTCAAATGAAGATACAGGGAGGATGTTTTATCATTTCAGCTTCAGACACCCAGATAAAAATCACTTGAAGCAAGCTAAAGGCTAAGGATATGGTTGAGCAAACATAATTCCCTTGAAGTTGCTGAAACTTTAGATAATAAGTATGTGGCTAGTCCTGTAGCTAAACAGAGAAAGCAAATTGACACTTGCTCTTTGCCCCAATCTTTTTTATTCTGTTTTAGTTTTGTGCTTTTTTTATAACTTTCTAGTTTTAACAATAATATCAGTTAGTATTTATTACTAATAATAGTTATATTAGTAATTTGTATGTACAGGTAAAGGTAAAGGTTCCTCTCGCATATATGTGCTAGTCGTTTCTGGCTCCAGGGGCAGGGCTCATCTCCATTACAAAACCAAAGAGCCAATGCTGTCCGGAGACGTCTCCGTGGTCATGTGGCCAGCATGACTAAACGCCGAAGGCGCATGAAACCTTCCCACCAAAGTTGTCCCTATTTTTCTACTTTCATTTTTGCATGCTTTCGAACTGCTAGGTTGGCAGAAGCTGGGACAAGTAACGGGAGCTCACTCCGTTACACTGCGCTAGGGATTCGAACCACCGAAATGCCAACCTTTCTGATCAACAAACTCAGTGTCTTAGCCACTGAGCCACTGCGTCCCTTGTATATACAGGTAGTCTTCGACTTACGGCCACAATTGAGCCCAAAGTTTCTGTCGCTAAGCAAAACATTTGTTAAGTGAATTTTGTCCCATTTTACAGTTTTCACACAGTTGCTAAGCGAATCACTGCCCTTGTTAAATTAGTAACAGGGTTGTGATGTGAATCCGGCTTCCCCATTGACTTTGCTTGTGAGAAGGTCTCAAAAGGGGACCACATGACCCTGGAAACACCACAACCATCTCCACCATATGAGCCAGTTGGCAAGGATCTGAATTTTGATCACATGACCACGGGGATGCTGCAATGGTTGTAAGTGTGAAAAACAGTCATAAGTCACTTTTTTCAGTGCCGCTGTAACTTTGAATGGTCACTAAATGAACTGTTGCAAGACGAGGGCCACCAGTATTAGTATTTATTTATTTATATAACTTCGTTGTACGCCACCCAGAATCACTTGGTAGTGATATGAGCACAGCTATGCAAATATGACAAATAAATAAATAATGGGCCAAAACGACATAAGCCAAGGAGCCTATTAAAGGATGAATGCCAAATAATATTCAATGAAACCATGTTCTAATATAAGCTGGTAACATAAAATAGAACAATGTATTTTTGTGGCAGTGCTGGATTGGTATAATGTAACATAGAAGAAGGGGTGTCAAACTCAATTTCATTGAGGGCCACATCAGGACTGTGGTTGACCTCGGGCTGGGTGGGCGTGGCCAGCTGGGTGGGCGTGGCCAGCTTGATGCCACTTTCCAAACTGCTAGCATGTTTCCTCTGCATTGGGTAGACCGGGTCGAAGCGACATGGGTAGACTGGCCCGACTCCGCGGGCTGAATCCGACCGTATCACGGGTGGTATCTGGCCTTCAGGCCTTGAGTTTGACACTCCTGATGTAGAATAAGGATTCTGTTGTGCAAATTGGGAATGAAATGTAAAGATTATATGATCTTGCCAGCAAAAGTAGTTTTCTGAGCAGAGTTGGAAGAAGAATGAAGGGAGAAATGTTTGTAGTAGATTGAATCACAAGAGAAGAGAATTACAAGATGTTACCCATTAAAAATAAGAGTAAACTCAATTTCTTTTCATTGTACAGTAAGTCCTTGACTCACAACAGTTCATTTAATGTCCATTCGAAGTTACAACAGCACTGAAAAAAGTGACATTCTTCATACTTAGGACTGGGGATCTGTTAAGGAAGTCTGTTAAGGGAAGACCCAGATTCACTTAACAACCAGGTTACTAACCTAACAACTGTAGTGATTCACTTAACAGCTGTGGCATAAAAGGTCGTAAAATGGGGCAATTTCACTTAGCAAGTATCTCACTTAGCAAGTGTCTCACTTAGCAACAGAAATTTTGGGCTCAGTTGTGGTTGTACGTTGAGGACTATCGGTATAAATTACATAAATTACACAAGCATTATCTTTGGGTATTCAACACCTGCCAATCAGAATTATAGTTTTTTATGTGTACTGCTTGTGTGCCAAATTACTCTTGTAGTGATTGTGTGCCAAATTTATCTGATGTTCTCTGTAATTCCAGAAGTAAAACAACACAAGCTGAGCCTGCATATTCAATTAAACAATAATCTGGGCAATGTGGTTTTGATTAACCATTGTAGTTTACAGTCCAGACCATGATTAAGCATTGATTGGTTAATAAATTTGTTGACTGTACAGTAATTTGTTAACCTAGTCACAACTGAGGTTAAACATAACCTTGTGCTATAAACATGTTCTACTTGGTGTTGCCTTTGAAAACTGCTTAGAAACTTGTATAGCCATAAGACATGTCCAATAATGTTACTCAAAATAAATACATTTTTAAAAATGCAATTAAAACAGGACATCTTCCTATTAACTCATCACTGGCTCCATGTCTGGCAGTGGGTTTTTCCCCCACACAATTTGCATGAATGTTTTGTACAGCTGCAGAATAATTTGGTGAAATATCTTCATGAAAGTCAGATAAAAGAAAGCATCCTGTATTTCCTTCATTCCGAACTGAGGTGAACATTCTCTACTTTTTTTTTCCAATCATGGATTGAAACATATGCTGGGCGCACTATGAGATATAATGTAAATTCATAATTGTGGTCACATGGGTAAAGCTTTTTTGTGCGAAGACTATTTGCCAGTACCTCCCCTCAATTACTGCTGAAGGCGTGTTTTGCAGTTATTAAATTGTGATTGCTTGCTGGGCTTTATGAAAAGGTTACATTAAATAAATGGCTATACCTTTTATGCTTCAATTTCAACTTGCCACAGGAATGTTGGAACGGAATTGTCCCCATAAGGTTTGTATCTATTCTCCTTTATAAATTATAAGGAGCTATAAAAGTTGATTCATACAGGTACAAATGAATAGTGTTCAGAATGAATACTATTATATATGTATTTATTATTTCATCTTTATTATTTTTGCAAATAACTCAGGGTAGCAAAGATATCTAATCCTCCTTCCTCTTCCTATTTTCCCCACAACAACAACCCTGTGAGTTGAGTTGTGGTCACCCAACAGGCTTTCATGCCTAAGGCAGGACTAGAACTCATAGTCTCCCAGTTTCTAGGCTGGTGCATTAGACTAAGCTTATTTCTCACAAGAGCAGAGATGGTTTTCAGCAGGTTCTGACCAGTTCTGGAGAACCGATAGTGGAAATTTTGAGTAGTTTGGAGAACCGGCAAATGCCACCTCTGACTGGCCCTGCCCCCATCTATTCTCTGCCTCCCATTGAGTCCCAGCTGATCGGCTGGGTCTTCTTTTGTTGCCCTGCACAGGAGAATGGAGCTGGAAAGCAGGTTACTGCACTGGGTGGGGAGGGAATGGGGATTTTGCAGTAACCTTCCCCCAGGAGTGGGGTGGGAATGGGGATTTTACACTATCCTTCCCCTGCCCCGCCCACCAAGTCATGCCCACCAAGCCACGCCACATCCACCAAGCCACGCCCACAGAACCAGTAGTAAAAAAACTTGAATCCCACCACTGCACAAGAATATGTGTAACTGTGAACAGATGATTTTTGCCTAAGGATTCATCTTCTAAAAAATGTTGTTTAAATTGGGTGATTTAAGTTTCATGAAAAATATGCAGATATTCTTGCTGCCTCCTTAGTGAGAGTCTCCGTAGCGAGACTCTGTTAGATCCACCAAAACCTGTTTATTTTCTGTAAGTATAATAACGTTGCTTCTTAACATTTTTGTTTTGCAGTGTCACAATTTGGTTAGAAGGTCTTTACATTAATGTAGGATTGTAGAACATAATAAGCCAACATTTCATTGTGACTCTATTTAAAAAAAAAACACATTCAAAATCTATTTTAACTTGTTTGGAAGAGTAGCATTTTATGACTAGGTTGCTGCATTTGTTATGAATCTTAAAAACTGCAGAGCAAGCTGGAATCTGCCTGTCAGAGTGGAAGGTGACATCTTGAAAGGCCTATGTATATGTATAGATTACATTATGTGTCATTTATAAGGGCTCAAAAACCTGCTTTATTTATTTTTATTAGTTAGTTATTTGATTTCTGTGCCTCCCATATGGACTCACATCACACTTGTATAGCAACTCTGGGCAGCTTACAATATAATAAAAGTTAAAAAGTACAAAACAATTAAAATAGAATAACAAATTAAACATGAACATTATGATTAAAAACCAAGGTGATGGGCAGCCTCTGGGTCAGAATTTTTCTTATCCCTCAGCCACCTACAATGTATTTGGGGCCCTAGGCCAAGCATCAGAGCCACAGTTTTAGGCTTTTCTGGAAGGCTAGGAGTATGGGGCGGAGTCACCTCTGATGGGAGAATATTCCGGAAGTTGGAAGGGGCACAGCAGAAAAGGGTCCTGTTCTGGAGCCTGCCAGATAAAATTCTCTGGTTGGCGGGATCCGAACTAAATCCTTAAGCATTGAGGATTTGGGATTTTTTAAATTTATTTATTAGATATACAGGTAGCCTTTGACTTTTCTTGCCACAGTCGTTATGCAAATCACGGCAGTTGTTAAGTAAGTAACAGAGTTGTTAAGTGAATCTGGCTTCCCCATTGCCTTTGCTTGTCAGAAGTCACAATAAGTGATCATATGACATCCACATTTTGATCATGTGATCATGGGGATACTGCAACGTTTGTAAATGTGAAAGACAGTCCGAAGTCCCTTTTTTAAAGGGCCATTGCAACTTCCAATGGTCACTAAATAGATGGCTGAAAATCGAAGACCACCTGGTTTTTTTTCCCTTCAAGAATTCAAGCCAATATCTTCCTACCCACCTATCTACCTTAGTTACCTGCCACAGTCCTTCTTCTAGCTCCCCAACCTCCGAGAATAACCCTGTGGGGGGGATAGTGGGGCCATGAGTCAGTAAGTGGCCTGAATTGATCTCAGTTCTTTTTGATAGTAGCCCTGTGCCTGAGTCTCTGTTCACACTACACTGGATTATTTTGCTGTATGAGACCTTTTTTGTTGCTGCCAAGTCTTGAAATGAAACTTTCAATTCTTAATGAATAATTCTACACGCATTGGATGTGGTAGCATTCAGGTTTTTTTTTGATTTTGGAAATCTTTATAATATTTCCATGAAAACTGTTTTCCTTAGGCACTGAGGGACATTTTAGAATAGAGTACCCTGTTTCTCCAGCAATACGGCCTCCCCCAATAGGAAGTCCCAGCATGTTTTATAGGCATGAAATGAAATTAAGCCCCTCCCCCCAAATTAAGGCCTATATTAAAACATGCGAAATGGTGGGGAATGGTGGGGGGGGGGGCTTGCCGTTAGGAAGTACTTTTGTTGCACACCCGGATATGGTGCTGCCTGCGTTGACCTCGATACTAAGTGCCTCACCAACACCGAGGTCAACACCGAGGTCAACGTCGCCGCCCGCCCGCCCAAAGATGCAAAGGGGGGGAATTAAGTCACCTCCGAAAAGACGGCCTAGCCATTTTTTCGGGGCTCAAAAAAAACACAAGACCCGGCCTTATTATATGAGAAACACGGTAGAATAACAGAGTTGGAAGAGACCTTGGAGGTCTTCTAGCCCAACCCCCTGCTTAGGCAGGAAACCTTACACCACTTCAGGCAAATGGTTATTCAATCTCTTCTTAAAAACTTCCAGTGTTGGACCATTTACAACTTCTGGAGGCAAGTCCTTCCCCTGATTAATTGTTCTAACTGTCGGAAATTTCTCCTTAGTTCTAAGTTGCTTCTCTCCTTGATTAGTTTCTATTGCTTCTTGTTCTGCCCTCAGGGGTTTTGGAGAATAGCTTGACTCCCTCTTCTTTGTGGCAGCCCCTGAGATATTGGAAGATTGCTATCATGTCACCCCTAGTCCCTCTTTCCATTAAACTAGACATACCCACTTCCTGCAACCGTTCTTCATATGTTTTAGCCTCCAGTCCCCTAATCTTCTTCGTTGCCCTTCTCTGCATTCTTTCTAGAGTCTCAACATCTTTTTTACATCGTGGTTACCAAAACTGGATGCAGTATTCCAAGGGTGGCCTTAGCAAGGCATAATAATAAAGTAGTATTAACACTTCACATGATCTTGATTCCTTCTGTTTATGCAGCCTATTTTAATTGGGAGCGTTTTAATTATAAGCTACCCAGAGTCATATATGTGAGATGGCTATTAGTTGAATAAAAAAAGAAGTTTACAAGTACTGTCAAAGAATACTAGTATGCTTTATATAATGAAAAACGAGTAGAATTTTTTGTAGCTTTTTGCAGCTTTCATGATGACGTTGTTGTCAACTCCACCATATGGGAAGTGTTCAACCATTATTTATAATTTATTTAAAGTTTCTACTGTGTATTTGATTTTGGGAGAAACCTCTTGTTGATAAATTAGGTGGAATATGTTAAATCTAAATACTGAATGTTGGAGGCATATAACATTACTAAGTCACAATGTATTGCTCTATTATTGCTCTTTTTCTTTCTGGTAATGGGTTTTCTGTAGCTATCTATTTTCTTTTTCAATTTTGTAAAGCTGGTCAAAGTCTGTAATAAAAAAACAAACTATAAACTATAAACTGCACAGTAATATAGTTTGCTTGGTTTTGATATAGCATGAAACCCACCATTCTGCTTTGTATACCAGGCTCAATAAAACATAGTTAAATCAATCCCACAGAACTGTGGCATGTGAACACAGCCAGCAACCTCCTACTACACTTTAACCACAATACCAATTTAATTTTTTACTTTGTAAGTACCTATATCAAAAATATTTCAATAGTGAGCCTTTCCAATCACAGGTTTATTAATCATTCTAAACCATACCAGTACTTTATTAGAGGTTATGGAATGGATCACTACTGGCTAAGTTAAATTGTAAGCCATGATTTACAAACCATGGTTTGTTCATGCAACACATGATATCTAAACCAAACAAAGTGAGTATAGTTTAAGATAGTATCTGAATCCATAAAATGTAATTATAACTTGAATTTTGGGTACAATGAGTAATTTTGGCATCAGTGTCTATAAAGTTTATTTTTTATTTTTTAAATGTATATGCCATATAGTTGTTTCCATATAATTCTGTTTTCATATAATGAGAATCCCTTTCATTTTCTGCTCACATATGTTTACCTAAGAGTCAAATTTTGAGTTGGATGCATATAAGTAGGGCCAGAGCCAATTCTGTCTCTATCTTTACCTCTTTCTCTCTTATTATCTTGCTATAACTCAAAATCCTGTTGAATTAAAAAAAAGTATGAAAGAGTTTTCATTCTCATTCAGGGTCTGAACTAAAAAAAGCTAGAATAAAAATGAAAAAGAGGACAAAAGAGAAAGGGGTGTCTTTGGGCTCCCTGACTGGGAAATGTATTATCAAGCTGTGGTTATGGCATGGATTAAAGATTGGATCAACCTGGAAAATAGAAGAGTATTGTCGATAGAGGGTCACGACTTGCAGAGAGGGTGGCATAGTTTCCTATGGGATGGGAAATGTAAACAGCATGCATATTTTCAGAGATACATGATTAGAGATTCATTAATTCGGACATGGAACAAGATTAAAAAGAATCATTATACTAAAATACTGGCTGTCAACTATGGAAGCACAAATCTACTCAAATGCAATGGATCTGGGAAAAAAGAAATTACAAAGACCTATTAGACATACAAGGAAGATTAAAAACAAGACAAGAATTACAGCAGCAAAATATAAAGATAGATTGGTGGCCATACATGCAAATTCAGGCGAGATATCAGAAGGACAAAGAACAATTTGGTTTCTGCATGGAAAAGCATCAATTAGATAAAATTCTACAAGAAATTGAAAAGAAAATTATTTCAAGAATATATAACTTTCTAGTAGATTTTAAAATGGAAGAGGAGGTGGTCAAAGAGACGATGGTGGTATGGGCGAAAAATGTTGGCTACAATATAGACCTGGAAAATTGGAGGAGAATGTGGGGATCAAATTACAAACTAATTGCATCCACAGCATACAAGGAAAATCAATACAAAATGTTCTACAGATGGCACCTTCCTCCCGCTAGATTGGCAAAAATGTTTAACTCAGACCCAAATTGTTGGAAATGTGGAAAAGAAAAAGGCACTTATTTTCATACCTGGTGGACATGCCAGGAAGTGAAAAAATATTGGAATACAATTGGACAATGGATAGAAGAAAACATGAATCAGAAAATTGAATTTAATCCGGAAACTTTTTTATTAGGTATAATAACACAAAAATGCAATAAAACAGATAGATATGTTACATATATTAACAGCTGCAAGGATTTCGTACGCACAACTCTGGAAGGAAAAAAGGGTTCTACCGGAAGGCATGGTTATAAAAAAAAATAATAGAATGTATGGAGATGGACAGGCTAACGATGAAAATAAAAGACAGAGAAGATTCAATTTATTATAGGGCCTGGTATGCCTGGTATGAGTGGTTTAGAAATAAAAATAAAATAAAATGGCAATTAGGAAAAGAATGAGGGCATATGTAAATATACCGTGGAGAAGATTGAGATATAAGGATAAAAGATATTGATTTATAGTAAGAGTAAGATGTAATGGTAAAGGAATAAGTAAATATACTGAAAAATGTGAGGAGATGTCTTGATGTTGATAACAATGTATAAAGTTTTATGTTTTTAAAATTTGGAAACTTAATAACATTTATTTTAAAAAAAAGAAACTGAGTTTGACACTCCTGATATACGCTGATAGATATACATTTTATAAAAGGATAGATATACATTTTATTTTACTGGTAATTAGCACTGATTAATTCAGTGAATGTAAGTGTACCTTTTGTTGGCTTGCCTCTTCTCTGAAAAGTGTGCTCTGAGAAAAAAAATACATAACAGAATAACAGAGTTGGAAGGGACCTTGGAGGTCTTCTAGTCCACCCCCCAGTTCAAGCAGGAAACCCAATGCTATTTCAGACAAATCATTGTCCAATCTTTTCTTAAAAACCTCCAGTGTTGGAGCATCCATGATTTCTGGAGGCAAGTCGTTTCCACTGATTAATTGTAACAAATATCAGGAAATTTCTTCTTAGTTCTAGGTTGCTTCTCTCCTTGATTAGTTTCTATCCTTTGTTTCTTGTCTTGCCCTCTGGTGCTTTGGAAAATAGGTTGATCCCCTTTTCTTTGCGGCAGCCCCTCAAATTTTGGAAGATTGCTATTATGTCACATTTTATTAAAGTAGACATACCCAACTGCAACCGTTCTTCATATGTACACACACAAATACACCTGTGTTGTATGTACTAATTCTTTGAGTAATGAAGAGACCTCTTCACATAGAAGTTTTCACATAGAATAACAGAGTTGGAAGGGACCTTGGAGGTCATCTAGTCCAACCCCCTGCTCAAGCAGGAGAGCCTATTCCAAATATTAGCCTCTACCTAGGATTGAATTTACAGCCTCCTGATTGTGAGGCCAGAGCTCTACCTCTAGGCCACCATCTCTTCTTTTGAATTTGCTTCAGTTGGAATTTGCACTCTTAAAGTTAATGAAGCATTGCATTGCAGAGGATTTTTTTTTACTGTTTTTAACTTCTGTTTATCCTTTCTGGGGGTTCAGTTCCAATTCAGGGTAAATTTTCCTGAGGTAAATACGATGCAGCTTAATGCAGAGTGCTTAACAGAAGACAGCTTAGTCTATCAGCTTAGCACTTGGATAGGCAAGTGTTTCTAATAGCCATGACAAATCAAGCTGAAAGTGAAGAATTAGAACATTATCAGATAAGAGACAGAGATGGTGCTAGGAAGAAAGCAACTTCAGTGTAAAATTGAGATTCCATGAATTCCCTACAGAAAGAAAGAGTCCATTTACCTAGCCTCAGAATAAAAAGAGGGTATAATTTGTTGCTTCTCTGTGTATATTGAGAAACTCAGAGACTGGATTTATATAACAAATTAAGCAAATTGTGTTTTGTTTCTGTTAGCGTGCTTTGCGAACCAAGCCAACTGTGTATCTCATTTAATGCAACGCCGTAAATCCAGGGAGAGAGAATGTAAGCAGTTTTCTGATTTGCTGGCTTTCTACTCCAGTTTAAAATGTGGTAACCAACCCCTATGTTATTGACAACGGGATGAACCTTATTATGGAAAAAAATGTCAAAGGGAAAGCTATTGGAGAGAGGCTGATAGGGAGAATGCCTGACTAGCTTGTTATTAGCAATCCCACAGCCAAATCAATTTGATTGTAAAAACAAAAATGAGGTTAGCCCTTGAAGCTTGACTTTAAAAAAAAAGAAAATAACAAACATGAAGAAAAAAAAAAACCTGGAGTTTAGGTGAAGTGGGAGGAGTAGGAAATATCTCACAGTGTAATTATATAATTATATAATTGTTTTACATGAGACAGTCCAATTCTTTAGAATCTAAATTTATCCACTGCAATGAGCAAATTAACCAAAAGGATTAAGAATCCAGCAACTCTAAAGTGCAGTTCCTTATAATGACAAGTAACGAATTTTAACTATAACTGAGAGTGTTCTCTGAATAGAAGCTGAAACTGAATATTTCTGTGGTAGTTTGCAGATTTATCTGGAGAAATATAAGGAAGTGAAAAGGGCTCCAGGCAGAAGTAGAGGAAAGAGGCCTTGAGAACGAAAGTTTGGCTCTGAGGGGAAAATACTACAGAAATTCTGGACGTACAGGCTTGAATACCAAGTGAATCTATCAGTGTTTATCATCATCAGCCATTTGTGATGCACTGAATAAGTAATAGTCTTCTCTTGCCACTGATCAGGTAAAAGAAAATTTAATTAACATTGTTTTAGACCTAATCTGGAACCATGCCTAAGAGGAGAGGAGTAAGTGTGAGATGAAATAAAGTACTGGAATAAAGTAAAAACATGGGGCACCATTTCTTCCTTTTCCAACCAGATCTTCAAGTGGAGTTAATGGAATAATATTAAAGTAAGTCATTGGAAAAAAATATTCCTTTGTGGACATGAGATTAAAATACAGCCAGTGCAGTGAAAGACTTCCTGGTGGCACCAAGGGTTTGATAACTGGAAATAAAATTTTAATCCCCCTGTAGTTGCTAGCCTTAGCTTTCTGAAATCCCACAGCAAAACCAAATTTTCAGGCAAAACACCAGAGTAAAACTTCCTTTCTTTCAGATATACTGAAAGCAATCCTTGAGGAGAAACAAGAAACAAGACTTGATGGAAGACAGTTGGTTGAAATTAAAATTAACCACTTGCCAAGTTCATACCCTAGTTTTTCTCTTTGATTACAGATGAAATACTGCATTTGGAACATTTTGCAGAACCAATAAAATAATTCTTTGGGGTCTAGATTTGACCTTTCCTAAACTGACTGTAGTCAATTTACACATTTATAAATACATCCCAAACATGAGTAAACTTTAGGATGAGGGCAACCCTTCTTATCAGTAGTTCTCAATCTCATTCACATCATAAGCAGGATGGAGCCACTAATAGCTTACAAGAAATCCAAGAACTTTAATATTTACTGAGGAAAGTTAGGAGCCATAGTAAAGGGTTTCCATCAACTCCCACAATTGAAAGATAGGCTCCATAAATAGAAAGTTAGCAAATCCTTCTGCATTTTTTTTTCTGCCTCCACCTCTAGTCCCTTCTTATGAGTAGGCGGGTCTGTTTCCATCTGTCTTTTTTGTCACAGATTTGTTACCATGCTGCTTTTTACTGAGTGTGAGAATCAACTCTCTCACATGTGTGAATTTAGAAGACACCGTTCTTGTGCTGGCTGTATGGAAGGCAACATCAGGTATTTTTTCAGAAACATGCTTTTTTCCCCTTTTATGTAATTGCTACTTCTTCTGTCTTGATTGTTTGGGAAAGACCCTAATCTTGGCTGATTCTTGGATCTTCCGCTATAAAATAGGAAATCAAGTTCCCAGCAGCTTTCCTTGGTCCTTCCAAAGGTGCTTTTCCAAAAGGTAACTGAACTTACTTTGTTTTTTGTTTTCCTCTTGAGGACGTTTCGCTTCTCATCCAAGAAGCATCTTCAGTTCTGACTGAATAATGGATTGAACTGAAGATTGAATTGAAGATGCTTCATGGATGAGAAGCAAAATGTCTTCAAGAGAAAAAAAAATGAAAGTCCAGTTTTATTTTGGGGAAAAAAAAAACAATTTTGGGACAACCATGACTCGGATGACTGAGAACTCCATAGACATTTTCCTTGATCCTTTTGCCAAAACAGCACATGAAAATTGGGGCAGCTCAGCTTGATAACTATTGAGTTGAATAAGAGTGGTTTTAGCACCTTCTGAGCATAACCCTGCAGAGTTTATAACAGCTGTTGTAGCTGTTTTTGCTTTCCTTTTATTACATAAATAGGGAATTACTTCATTGAGTGTCTGAAATCCCTTGTTAGTCATAGTCACAATGATTTCAGGAGAGGATGTTTCTTATTGCCAAGAAAAATAGGAGTGTTTTCTACTGTGGTTGTGATTTGGGGATTATGCATGCTGAATTCCGTACCAAATGTTGCCTCTGTATCTTTAAGAAAATGTTTGGCTATTTTTCCTTTGTATAAATAAATATCGGTAAAGGTTAATGTAAAAATAGATTAATCCTTTTCAGAAAAAGTTGAAACAGTACTGTAGTACTTGAGCTACTACTTTATAATCCAGTTAGTTTAGTTTGATGCATTTCAATTCTTTTCAGGTATTCTTTTCCTTTCCATAGCTGTTGCGCCATACTATTGATTTTTGTACTTCGTTTCCATCAGTTTTTTTTTCCCTGAGGCAAAAATGTGTGCAGATTTCTGCACCTTCAAAACTTGTAATTTTGTTGAGTCTGGTGAAGACATATATGCTGTTTTGTGCCAGATACATAGACATCATCTTTTAAAGTTTATCTTAATTTGAATAGTATCTAAACTGAAAAGAAATGCATGCAGACCAATCTTGCAAACTCTTATTGACGGGCACAGGTTTATTATTTTTTTATTTAAAAAAATATTTATTTTGATAGTACCAACTTGATAAATATTAGCAAAAAGTTAAATTGCTTAACATTTTAGTTTTTTTTCTCTAGAAACAAATACCGTGTTTCTCATAAAATAAGGCCGGGTCTTATAATTTTTTGAGCCCCGAAAAAATGGCTAGGCCGTCTTTTCAGGGGTGACTTAATTCCCCCCCTTGCATCCTCATCTAGAGCGCCCCGCGGGCAGCCTCGCCACCAGCCACTCCTAACGGGTGATCACGGCGAAGCGCAGAGAGCTCCCTACTCCCACCAAACACCTTTGCTGCAGACCCAAGACCTTTGGCACCCGCCACTGTTGCTTTCCCTTCTGCCCATTCCGCCGCCACGTTTGGAGCTGCCACTTCCATGTTTGGAGTGCCGCCGCCATTTGGAGTGCCACTGCCATTTGGAGCACCGCCGTCATGTTTGGAGCTGCCACTTCCGCATTTGGAGCTGCTGCCGTGTTTGGAGTGGCGCTCCAAACAGCGGCGGTGCTCCAAACATGGAAGCGGCAGCTCCAAACGCGGAAGTGGCAGCTCCAAATGCGGACATGGCAACTCCAAACAGGGGCAGTGCTCCAAACAGCAGTGGGGTTCCAAATGCAGAAGCGGCAGCTCCAAACAGCAGCAGTGCTCCAAACAGCGGCAGTGCTCCAAACAGCGGCAGCGCTCCAAACGTGGAAGCGGCAGCTCCAAACGCGGAAGCGGCAGCTCCAAATGCGGACATGGCAACTCCAAACAGGGGCAGTGCTCCAAACAGCAGTGGGGTTCCAAATGCGGAAGCGGCAGCTCCAAACAGCAGCAGTGCTCCAAACAGCGGCAGCGCTCCAAACGTGGAAGCGGCAGCTCCAAATGCAGAAGCGGTAGCTCCAAACGGCAGCGGTGCTCCAAACAGCAGTGGTGCTCCAAACGTGGAAGTGGCAGCTCCAAACGCGGCGGCGGCATGGGCAGAAGGGAAATCAACAGCGGCGGGCGCTGAAGTCTTGGGTCTGCCGCAAAGGTGCTTGGTAGGAGTAGGGAGCTCTCCGCGCTCTGCCATGATCCCCCATTAGGAGCAGCTGGTGGCGAGGAATTGCTGCCCGTGGGGTGCTCCTAACGGCAAGTCCCCCCGCCCTTCCCCCCATTTTGCATGTTTTAAAATAGGCCTAAATTTGGGGGGAGGTGCTTAATTTCATTTTATGCCTAGAAAACATGCTGGGTCTTCCTATTGGGGGGAGGTCGTATTGTTGGAGAAACACGGTAGTTGTTGTTTACTAACTGAAAACAAACGCTTACCCTCTGGTTCCTTATCGTGACCTTTAATGCTGCACCATTTTTTAAAACTATGCTTTGTAAAATGCACTCAGCCCAAAGTTTAATTTTGTATCCCCTGACTTCTGCAAGAATAAGGGGCAAAAATTGGATTCTCTGGGTTTCCAAAACTGGCTTGTATGTATTTTGATCCTTTATTAATTGTATTAGAAATGGTTAATACAGTTTGACTTTTCTGGGGATTGTGGAATCCTGAATTCATTTTATCCATTTGTCCTTGGATGCAGGGTATTTATCTTCTCCACACCTTTTTGAGGAGGTTGGTTAAATAGTGCTAACCAGTATTAACCAACATTAGCATTAACCATATAATTAACTTTATATCGTCACTTCTACTTTCCTTTTGATCACGAGGCCCATTTGTTTTCTAGGATTTTCTGCATGAATTCCTCCCTCCCCTGTCATTTATATTTAACCAACAGGAAAAATCCATGCAGAAGATACTTGGAAAGAAATTGGCCACATGACCATGAAGTAAATGAAATTGATGATATAAAGGTGAATGATATCTAAGCATATATTATTTCATAGAATAAGCAAGCAATAATATTATGATAGCGGTATCTTATCTTTTCATCTATATTAAAAACATGAACTGTGTTCACAGTTCAAAATGCAGAGGTGGTATTCAGCAGGTTCTGACCAGTTCTGGAGAACGGAAATTTTGGGTAGTTCGGAGAACCAGCAAATCCCACCTCTGACTGGCCCTGCCCTCATTTATTCCCTGCCTCCCGAGTCGGCCGGGTCTTCTTTTGTTGCCCTGCACAAGAGAACAGAGCTGGAAAGCAGGTTAGTGGGGTGGGGAGGGAATGGAGATTTTACAGTATCCTTCCCCTGTCATGCCCACCAAGCCACGCCCACAGAACCAGTAATAAAAAATTTTGAATCCTACCACTGCTGAAATGGAATATGAGGTCACGTAGTGGTAACTTGCTGAATATTAACTAGAATCAGAAAAAGAAAAAAAACTAAATTGTTTTCTCCAGTTGTTAAATGAATCCGGCTTCCCCCATTGACTTTGCTTACCAAAAGCCCACTGGAAATGTAGCAAAGGATGATGACATGAACTTAGGATGACGCAACCTTAACAGAATAACAGAGTTGGAAGGGACCTTGGAGGTCTTCTAGTCTAACCCCCTGCTCAAGCAGGAGATCCTATACCATTCCAGACAAGTAGCTGTCCAATCTCTTCTTAAAAGCCTCCAGGGGTGAAGCACCCACAACTTCTGAAGGCAAGCTGTCCCATTGATTAATTGTTCTGACTGTCAGGGAATTTCTCCTTAGTTCGAGGTTGCTTCCCTCCTTGATTAGTTTCCATCCATGGCTTCTTGTCCTGCCTTGAGGTGCTTTGGAAAATAGGATGAATCCCTCTTCTTTGTGGCTTCCC